>NC_066558.1:1480393-1485393 GCF_024679095.1 Eriocheir sinensis
AATGTATGCATATAAATCCCAATGTGTATGTATTCCTCTATGCCTGATGGTGTGTGTGTGTGTGTGTGTGTGTGTGTGTGTGTGTGTGTGTGTGTGTGTGTGTGTGTGTGTGTGTGTGTGTGTCCCTCTGTGTATATATGTTCCTTTCTCCATCTCTGTGTGTGTATATGTGTAATTCTGTGTGTGTGTGTGTGTGTGTGTGTGTGTGTGTGTGTGTGTGTGTGTGTGTGTGTGTGTGTATCTCTCCCTATGTGTATATGGTCCTGTATCCTTGTATATGTGCTGTGTGTGTGTGTGTGTGTGTGTGTGTGTGTGTGTGTACGTACTCTTGCACTTCATGCCCTGGCCGCGTACGCCGTGCATCATGGAGCCGCAGTGGTCGCAGAAGGTGGGCGTGGTGTAGGTTGCCTCCTCCCACGCATGGTTCAAATGATCGGTTTGCTGCTCACCACCACAACCACCACCACCACCACAACCACCACCACCACCATCACCACCATTCACCATCACCACCATTCACCATCACCACCATCATTGTCAATATCATTCATTTATATTATTACGAGGATTTTTTTTTTTTTGGGGGGGGCGGATTATATTTCACATTTTTCATCACCCAAATCACCATTCACCACCACCATCACCAACACCATCAACCATCATCATTCATTTACGTTATTACAAGGATTAGTTGTCGTTGTTGTTTTTTTGGTCATATTTCACATTTTTTCATCACCATCATGTTCATATTCACAATCATCACCATTCACAATCACCATCATTGTCATCATCATTCATTTACGTTATTACAAGGATTATTTTTTTTTGTCGTATTTTACATCCATTTCGTTCACCACCGCCACCATCACCACCATCATCATATTCACAATCATCACCATCACCACCATCATCATATTCACAATCACCACCATCATCACCATCATCATGTTCAAAATCACCATCATATCATTTTCACCATCACAAGCATCGTTTTTTAATTATATATCGCCATTTCGTTCACCATCACCACCATCACCACCATTGTTATGTATCCGTTATCACCATCAATATCATTTATAATTAATTTCATCACCACCGGGGCAGAGTTTCCATTATTTTTTGAAGATTTTTATCGCCATTATCGTGATCATTTATAGTATTTTTGTCAACAGTTCATCACGATTCATCATTTTTCAATATCATTCATTCATTCATCACACACACACACACACACACACACACACACGAACGTATATATATAATGCGATAAGAGAGAGAGAGAGAGAGAGAGAGAGAGAGAGAGAGAGAGAGAGAGAGAGAGAGAGAGAGAGAGAGAGAGAGAGAGACAAAAAGAGATAAAACACACACACACACACACACACACACACGAACGTATATATAATGCGATAAGAGAGAGAGAGAGAGAGAGAGAGAGAGAGAGAGAGAGAGAGAGAGAGAGAGAGAGAGAGAGAGAGAGAGAGAGAGAGAGAGAGAGAGAGAGAGAGAGAGAGAGAGAGAGAGAGAGAGAGAGAGAGAGATATACACACACACACACACACACACACACACACACACACACACACACACACACACGAACGTATATATATAATGCGATAAGAGAGAGAGAGAGAGAGAGAGAGAGAGAGAGAGAACATAAGAGATACAACACACACACACACACACACACACACACACACACACACACACAGAAACACATATTATCGACACATATTGAATAAAAGTTTAATAAAAGAATAAAAACATTGAATTATTAATAAAAGACCCAAACAGGAGTAAAGAAGAAGAAGAGGAAGCAAGCATCGTAAACATCATCAGCCAAATAATCGGAAAAAAAACAAAAGAAAAACGAGAGAAAGAAAGGAGATCAATTAAAGGAAAGAAAAGGAAAAGAAAGCCAGACATATCAATTGGAGTTAAGTAAATATATATATATCATAATGCAAAAAATAACAACAACAGCCACAATAACGATAAGAACAACAGCATTATGGCGTAGAAAAACAAAGAAATAGAAAACGGGTCACAAAATTTTAAGGGTAACTCATCCGTTTTATTGGCACACGACGATCCAGTTTGACACAGACATGCAGAGGGGAGAGAGAGAAAGGAGAAATGCATAAGAAAGGGGAAGATTATAGACACTTAATAATAAAAATACATGCAGACGTTAAGAATAGGAGATAGAGAGATAGATAGAGAGAGAGATAGATAGGAAGGAATGAAGAGAAAGAAAGAAAGGAAGGAAGGAAGGAAAGAAAGAGAAACAGCGAAAGGAAGAAAGATAAAAGGAAGGAAGAAAAAGAATTAATGAAGAAATGAAGGAAAGAAGAAAAGAATGGAAATATTGAAAGAAGAAAGAAAATGAATGAAAAAAACGAGAAAGAAGGAAAGAAGATTATTATTATTAGTAGTGGCGTAAGTAGTAATAGTAGTAGTAGTAGTAGTAGTAGTAATAGTAGAAATTGTATTAGTAGGAATAAAAGTAGTATTAGTATTAGTCGCATAGTAGGAGTAATAACAATAATAATAATAATAATAATAATAATAATAATAATAATAATAATAATAATAATAATAGTAATAACTTTCAAACACAGACCAATATCAATAAACAAACAGACAGTCAGACATTTGAAAGAGAGAGAAAAAAAAGTCATATATATTTTTCCACACAAGAACTTAATTAACTTTGCTAACTTACCTTTCGTCCAGGTGTGTGTGTGTGTGTGTGTGTGTGCTTAATTAAAGGCGAGGACACACACACACACACACATACACACACACACGCACACACACACACACACTTTGATTTATACCCCACAACCAGAGAAATGAGAGAGAGAGAGAGAGAGAGAGAGAGAGAGAGAGAGAGAGAGAGTCATGCATATAAATTGGAAAAAAACACGAGCAAACAAACAAGCAAGCAAGCAAACAAACAGAATAAGTAAACAAAAACAAACAAACAAGTAAGTAACAAGGCCCAAAATCAACAGGGGTAGGAGGTATGAGGAGGGTCGCGTTACTGTGCTCACCTTCGCAGCGCATCCCCTGGTGAATGATGCCGTAGAGGAGGGAGCCGCAGTGGTCGCAGAACGTCGGCGATGCGTATGTCTGTGTCCTAAACTTGTGTCTAGTGCGAGTGTCCTAGGGAGGGAAGGGAAGGGAAGGGAAGGGAAGGGAAGGGAAGGGAAGGGGAGAGAAGGGAAGGGAAGGGAAGGGAAGGGATGGGAAGAGAAGGGAAGGGATGGGAAGAGAAGGGAAGGGAAGGGAAGGAAAGGAAAGGAAAGGAAAGGGAAGGAAAGGGAAGGAAAGGAAAGGTATATGGAAGGAAGGAAAAGGATAAGAAGAGAGGGAAAGAGAAGGTGACAGGAAGGAAAGGGAAGGAAAGTTATGTGAAAGGAAAAGTATGAAGGAAAATGAAGAGGAGACAGACAGAAAGAGGAGAAAAAGAAAGGAGAGAAAGTAGGGAGAACAGAAAGAAGAAAAGGAGGAGAGAAATATGAAAGTAGAGAAAGAAGGAAGGGAGGGAGGGAAGGGAGGGAAGGGGAGGGAAAAAGCATTCTACATTACTAGGTCTACGGCTTCTAAAAATTTCTAAATGTGCTTCAAACTACACCTGCAAATTTACCTTCAATATTTTCCTTCCTTCCTTTCAATATCTTTCTAATCTTCTTCCTTCATCTCCTTCCTTCCTTTCTTCCTTCAATTGTCTGACTAATTCCTTAACCTAATCTGTGGTGTGTGTGTGTGTGTGTGTGTGTGTGTGTGTGTGTGTGTGTGTGTGTGTGTGTGTGTGTGTGTGTGTGTTTGTGTGTTTTATTCCTAGTTTTTACATTATTTCTCTATATATTTACTTTTTTTTTACATTCTAGCATAACCTATTACTACTACTATTACTACTGCTACTACTACTACTACTGTTACTACTACTACTACTAATACTACTATAATGATACAAATAATAAGTTCACTAATATTAATCTAACCTCTCTCTCTCTCTCTCTCTCTCTCTTAATTATCTCACTGAAACACTCCGTAATCTCCGCTTTGTCTTGCTATACACACACACACACACACACACACACACACACACACACACACACACAGGTCGGGCCAAACACAAAGGTGATTAGGGCAGGTAACCTTGTGTGTGTGTGTGTGTGTGTGTGTGTGTGTATGGATAAGACTGAGGTAAACACACACACACACACACACACACACACACACACACACACACACACACACACACACACACACACACACACACACACACTTACCTTGAAAAACACGCAACACATTTTTTAACTAACTCAAAAATCTTACAACTCAAAAAACAAACAAACACACAAACAAACAAAAAAAAACAGGGAATTGATTTGTGGCAGAACAGATTTCGATTCCCTTTGAATTATTATTATTATTATTATTATTATTATTATTATTATTATTATTATTATGTGAGAAATTCTAAGGTGATGTCTTGCTACGTTTTACTAACTATACTCTCTCTCTCTCTCTCTCTCTCTCTCTCTCTCTCTCTCTCTCTCTCTCTCTCTCTCTCTCTCTCTCTAACACAATAACTTTCATTTTTCGTCAGATTTTCATAATTTTCATCTTTCTTTCAAATCATTCTCCTCTCTCTCTCTCTCTCTCTCTCTCTCTCTCTCTCTCTCTCTCTCTCTCTCTCTCTCTCTCTCTCTCTCTCTCTCTCTCTCTCTCTCTCTCTCTCTCTCTCTCTCTCTCTACTCACGTCAGAATCGGCACCCTTGTCCTTCCCAGGGCACTTGAATGTGACGAACTCGTGGCATCTCTTGTGGACCACGAAACTGCAGACTGTACGGTACGGAAGACGTGATTAGAGGTGAGGACAGGTGAGGAGAGGTGAAGACAGGTTAGAACAGGTGAGGAAAAGGTGATTAGTGGGTTTGAGAAGAGATGGTACAACGCAGATTAGGTTAGGTAAATGATATATATTTAGA
>NC_066558.1:1490393-1492893 GCF_024679095.1 Eriocheir sinensis
GGATGGGATGGGATGGGAACGGAAGGGAAAGGAAGGGAAGGGAAGGGAAGGGAAGGGCGTTTGAAAATGAAGTAAATAAAGAAAAAGAGAGAGAGAGAGAGAGAGAGAGAGAGAGAGAGAGAGAGAGAGAGAGAAGGGGAGGAAACGACCATTAACTTGGAGGAAAAAACAAAGAAACAATAAAGGAAAGAGAAAAAGAGAGAGAGGGAAGGAGATAATGGAATTTGAGAGAGAGAGAGAGAGAGAGAGAGAGAGAGAGAGAGAGAGAGAGAGAGAGAGAGGAGGAGGAGGAGGAGGTGGAGGAGGAGGAGGAGGAGGAGGAGGAGGAGGAGGAGGGAGGGAAAAATTGATAATACTAATTTTCTCTCAACAAAGAACTTATTATCTCTCTCTCTCTCTCTCTCTCTCTCTCTCTCTCTCTCTCTCTCTCTCTCTCTCTCTCTCAATCAAAATAAATAATAAAATAAATCCACACCCGGTGACGCCTTTCTATCAGGCGAGTCACGTTAGTCAGTCCGTCAGCCAATCAGCGCCTAGCATTCTCATGACGTCACAGCAAGGGGAGGACCAGGAGCCAATCAGAGCCCTCCATTCTCATGAGAGGCGGGGAGGGAGGGAGGGAGGGAGAGAGGGGGAGAGAAGGAGGGAGGGAGGGAAAAAATGGAGGAAATAAAGATTTGAAAAGTTAGTGAAGGAGGAAAAAAGGAAAGTTAAGGAGAGAAGGAGAGAAAGAAGGAAGGAAGGAAGGAAGGAAGGAAGGAAGAAAAGGGAAGGGAAGGGAAGGGAAGGAGAGAAAGAAGGAAGGAAGGAAGGAAGGAAGGAAGGAAGGATAGGGAAGGGAAGGGAAGGGAAAGGAAGGAAGGAAGGAAGGAGGGAAGGGAAAGAAGGAAGGAATGAAAAAAGGAAAGAAGAGAGAGAGAGAGAGAGAGATTGCTGTGTGTGTGTGTGTGTGTGTGTGTGTAACCGCTACGAACATTGTCAAAAAAAAAAAATAGCGGAAGAAGAGTCATAAATTAGGAGGAGGAGGAGGAGGAGGAGGAGGAGGAGGAGGAAGAAGACTACTTGTTGACGACATAAGTAAAAGATGAGCTAACCTCCTCCTCCTCCTCCTCCTCTTCCTCCTCCTCTTCTTCTTCTTCCTCCTCCTCTTCCTCTTCCTTTCTCCTTATTCTCTTCCATATCTGCTCAGAACACAACTCTCCTCCTCCTCCTCCTCCTCCTCCTCCTCCTCTTTCTCTTCCCTCAGCACAAGACTACCACTGTAACAAATGATCTCTCTCTCTCTCTCTCTCTCTCTCTCTCTCTCTCTCTCTCTCTCTCTCTCTCTCTCTCTCTCTCTCTCTCTCTGAGAGAGAGAGAGAGAGAGAGAGAGAGAGAGAGAGAGAGAGAGATTTAAGACTTTTCTCCACCTCACTTTCAGCCTTTCATATGTTATTTCTCTCTCTCTCTCTCTCTCTCTCTCTCTCTCTCTCTCTGTTGCGAAATAACTTTTTTTCTCCTCCAACTTGTAAATCTGGTCACAATGTCTCTCTCTCTCTCTCTCTCTCTCTCTCTCTCTCTCTCTCTCTCTCTCTCTCTCTCTCTCTCTCTCTCTCTCTCTCATTGATTTTCTTTAGTTTGTCCTTTTTGCTTCCAGTTTTTATTATATTTCCTCTCTCTCTCTCTCTCTCTCTCTCTCTCTCTCTCTCTCTCTCTCTCTCTCTCTCTCTCAAGCCCTTTACACTTTCATCATTCATTTTCCTTCCTTTCTTCCTCCCCTTCTCTCTCTCTCTCTCTCTCTCTCTCTCTCTCTCTCTCTCTCTCTCTCTCTCTCTCTCTCTCTCTCTCTCTCTCTCTCTCTCTCCGACCAGCTTGTAATGACATTCGAGAGAGAGAGAGAGAGAGAGAGAGTTATTTATAGCATCGGGAATTGGGAGATTAAATTAGGAACGGAAATAAAGTTAGCGAATTAAACAGAATGACAAAGGAAGAGAAGGGAGGGAATGGGAATAAAAGTGGGAATGGGAATAGAGAAAGAGAGAGAGAGGAATAGGAAGAATAGAAAGGAATAGAAAGGAAAATAGGAATACGAATAATGAGAGGAAGAACAGTAGGAATGGAGAAGGGAGTGGAATTTGAAAACAGGAATATGAATGGAACAGGAATGGGGAATCAGGAATGGGAAAACAGAAAGGGAAATCAGGAATGGTAAAACTGGAATGGGAAAACAGGAAGGGAAAACTGGAATGGGGAAATCAGTAATGGGAAAACAGGAATGTGAAAACTGGAATGGGAATACAGGAATGGGAAATCAGGAGTGTGAAAACTGGAATTGGAAATCAGGAATGGGAAAACATGAATGGGAAAATAGGAATGGGAAAACAGGAATGGGAATACAGGAATGTGAAAACTGGAATGGGAATACGGGAATGTGAAAATAGGAATGGGAAACCAGGAATGGGAAAACAGGAAGGGAAAACTGGAATGGGAAAACAGGAAGGGAAAACTGGAATGGGGAAAT
>NC_066558.1:1500393-1507893 GCF_024679095.1 Eriocheir sinensis
GTGTGTGTGTGTGTACGAAATTCACGCCCACGCTTCCGTTAAACAGTTTCTCTCTCTCTCTCTCTCTCTCTCTCTCTCTCTCTCTCTCTCTCTCTCTCTCTCTCTCTCTCTCTCTCTCTCTCTCCTAGTTGCCAACATCACCAACGACCTTGATCGCGAGTAGTTTCTCCTCCTCCTCCTCCTCCTCCTCCTCCCCTTCTTCTTCTTCTTCTTCTTCTTCTTCTTCTTCCTCCTCTGTCTTAATGCCTCTTCCTTTTATCGTTCAATTCCTCTTCATTCTCCTCTTTCTATTTTAGTCTCCTCCTCCTCCTCCTCTTCTTCTTCCAATCGTCCTTACAAGTCTCCTCCACTATTCTTCTTCTTCCTCCTCCTCCTCCTCTAACTCCTTCAACTTTCCCTCCTCCTTGTCTCTTCCTCCTCCTCCTCCTCCTTCTCTTCCTTCCTCCTCCAATTAGTAAGTTGGCAAAGGAAGAAAGAAAGAGCGAAGAAGAAGAAGAAGAAGAAGAAGAAGAAGATAAAGAAAGGAAAAAAGAAAAAGAATAAAAGAAAGAAGAGGAGGAGGAGGAGGAGGAGGAGGAGGAGAAAGAATTTGTATGCATAGTGAAAACCCATCCCATTTGTGTGTATGTGTGTGTGTGTGTGTGTGTGTGTGTGTGTGTGTGTGTGTGTGTGTTTAGTCAATCACGAAAGCTATCAATCCATGAATAGATCTCTCTCTCTCTCTCTCTCTCTCTCTCTCTCTCTCTCTCTCTCTCTCTCTCTCTCTCTCTCTCTCTCTCTTATGCCTTTTCTCTCTATTCATTCTTACCTTTAAATCTCTCCTCCTCCTCCTCCTCCTCCTCCTTCCATCCTTATCTTATCTCTCCATTCATATTTTCTCTCCCTTTTCCTTCCCTTTCCTTCCCTTCCTCCTCTTTCCTCCTCCTCCTCCTCCTCTTCCTACTTTAAAGAAAACGAAAGTAGGAAGTCTTCACACACACACACACACACACACACACACACACACACACATTTTAGATCTTCCCAGAACTTACTTTGTTTGTTTATGAGAAAAACGGAGAGCTGGGAAAGACAGGAGGAGGAGGAGGAGGAGAATGCTAGGAGATAGGAGGAAGAGGAGGAGGAAGAGGAGGAGGAGGAAAAGGAGGAGGAGGAGGAGGAGGAGGAGGAGGAGGACGAGGAGGACGCAGGTGTAATTAATTAAAGACGCTGAGAGAGAGAGAGAGAGAGAGAGCATCAACAATTTACCTGAGTTGTGTGTGTGTGTGTGTGTGTGTGTGTGTGTGTGTGTGTGTGTGTGTGTGGAATTTCATCTTTAACAGCCACGCCTAGAATCAATGCAGGTAACACACACACACACACACACACACACACACACACACACACACACACACACACACACACACACACACACACACATTATACTATACATATTCATCTAAACTTCCTCCTCCTCCTCCTCCTCCTCTTCCTCCTCCCCCTACTACTAATCTTCCTCCTCCTCCTCTTCCTCCTCTTCTTCCTCCTCCTCCTCTTCTTCCTCCTCCTCCTCCTCCTCCTCCTAATATAGTCAGTTAGATTATAAGCAATGATTTAATGGAGAGAGAGAGAGAGAGAGAGAGAGAGAGAGAGAGAGAGAGAGAGAGGAAAAATTGGGTAGAAAACAGAGGATTACGAGCGGAGAGGAGGAGGAGGAGGAGGAGGAGGAGGGGGAGAGGAGGAGGAGGGCAGTCTTACCTCCATCTCTTCTTTAAGTGGAGAGAGAGGTACACACACACACACACACACACACACACACACACACGCACACACACACACACACACACACACACACACACACACACACACATGGACGGGTATAAATGTTTACAGAGACTAGGAGGGAAATAGTTTTTTTTTTCCTCCTCCTCCTCCTACTTCTCTTCCTCTTTTCCTTCCTCCCTTCCTTTCTTCTTATCTCCCCTTCCTCCTCTTTCCTTATCTTCCCTTCCTCTCTCTCTCTCTCTCTCTCTCTCTCTCTCTCTCTCTCTCTCTCTCTCTCTCTCTCTCTCTCTACTGACATTTTATTATTTTTTTTATTTCCTTGCTCACATAAATCCCTGTACTCTCTCTCTCTCTCTCTCTCTCTCTCTCTCTCTCTCTCTCTCTCTCTCTCTCTCTCTCTCTCTCTCTGTCCTTTTTTTTATTTCCAATTTAAGTTAGAGAACCATCCTCTCTCTCTCTCTCTCTCTCTCTCTCTCTCTCTCTCTCTCTCTCTCTCTCTCTCTCTCTCTCTCTTGCAAGCAGATTAACAGATTTTCCGGCTGGCTGACTGACTGACTGACTGGATGACTGACTGACTGACTGACTGGATGACTGACTGACTGACTGACTGGATGACTGACTGACTGGATGACTGACTGACTGACTGACTGACTGACTGACTGGATGACTGACTGACTGGATGACTGACTGACTGACTGACTGGATGACTGACTGACTGGATGACTGACTGACTGGATGACTGACTGACTGACTGACTGGATGACTGACTGACTGGATGACTGACTGACTGACTGACTGACTGACTGACTGGATGACTGACTGACTGACTGACTGACTGACTGGATGACTGACTGACTGACTGACTGACTGACTGACTGACTGGATGACTGACTGACTGACTGACTGACTGACTGGATGACTGACTGGATGACTGACTGACTGACTGACTGGATGACTGACTGACTGACTGACTGGATGACTGACTGACTGACTGACTGACTGACTGACTGGATGACTGACTGACTGACTGACTGACTGACTGACTGACTGACTGGATGACTGACTGACTGACTGACTGACTGGATGACTGACTGACTGACTGGATGACTGACTGACTAACTGACTGACTGACTGGATGACTGACTGACTGACTGACTGACTGGATGACTGACTGACTGACTGACTGACTGGATGACTGACTGACTGACTGGATGACTGACTGACTGACTGACTGACTGACTGACTGACTGACTGGATGACTGACTGACTGACTGGATGACTGACTGACTGATTGGCTGACTGACTGACTAACTGACTGACTGAAGATGCTAACTAGGTGACGATTTTTAGCTAACATGTATATACTAACTGGTTGACTGACTGGCTGACTGACTGACTGACTGGCTGACTGACTGTCGGTATCTGGGCAGCACCGATAGTCAGGTACACAAACTAATTACTGGCTGACAGGTGTGACGGACAGGGACACACACACACACACACACACACACACACACACACACACACACACACACACACACATTTATTTCAGTCGATAATTTCTGAGGAAGAGAGAGAGAGAGAGAGAGAGAGAGAGAGAGAGAGAGAGAGAGAGAGAGAGAGAGAGAGAGAGACAAAGCGACGGAACATGAACAGGAAGAGGAGAAACCCTGGAGGAGGAAAAGAATTAAAGGACAAAGGAGAGAAAAAAGAATGAAAGAAAGAAAAACAAAAGAGCGAGAGAATGAGATAAAAAAAACAAGAGAATTAACATCAATCATGGAGCAACCCCTCTCTCTCTCTCTCTCTCTCTCTCTCTCTCTCTCTCTCTCTCTCTCTCTGTATCTATCTCTATCTCAGGTGGCATTTCAGGGGTCACGTGACAGGCTCTAACATTTCCGGTTCTAAACACGATTAATTTTCTTTGTTCTTTCCTCACTTACATTTCTATTTTCGATCTACTACTACTACTACTACTACTACTACTACTACTACTACTGCTGCTGCTAATACTACTACTACTGCTACTACTTCTGCATTGAGTTCGTGATTGCGAGGTCAACTTTATATTTTCAATGATATATTTGAATGTTCGTGTATACATAAATCCCTCAAGCCCTCTTATATGAACCGCAAACATGCCGTCTTGCATCGATAATCTACCATACTAGCACACGAAGGAACAACTTGTATATTAAACAGTATAGTCTGATCATACTCGAACGATTCATAATAGGGTCGTTTTATAAGATATTTCGACGCCCAAGAACACATATTTGACAAGGCTAGGTGGGCTAATATGCGAAATAGCCTACCATCGCATTCAACAGGCGGAATAGAAAAAAAACATAACCAACTTTTAAAGAACTGATGTTGCATGAAAATAGCCTACCATCGCATTCAACAGAAGGAATAGAAAAAAAACATAACCAACTTTTAAATAATTCTGTGTTGCATGAAAATAGCCTACCATCGCATTCAACAGAAGGAATAGAAAAAAAACATATCCAACTTTTAAAGAATTCTATGTTGCATGAAAATAGCCTACCATCGCATTCAACAGGCGGAATAGAAAAAAAACATTACCAACTTTTAAAGAACTGATGTTGCATGAAAATAGCCTACCATCGCATTCAACAGGCGGAATAGAAAAAAAACATGAAAATAGCCTACCATCGCATTCAACAGGAAGAATAGAAAAAAAACATAACCAACTTTTAAAGAATTCTATGTTGCATGAAAATAGCCTACCATCGCATTCAACAGGCGGAATAGAAAAAAAACATAACCAACTTTTAAAGAATTCTATGTTGCATGAAAATAGCCTACCATCGCATTCAACAGAAGGAATAGAAAAAAAACATAACCAACTTTTAAAGAATTCTATGTTGCATGAAAATAGCCTACCATCGCATTCAACAGAAGGAATAGAAAAAAAACATAACCAACTTTTAAAGAATTCTATGTTGCATGAAAATAGCCTACCATCGCATTCAACAGAAGGAATAGAAAAAAAACATAACCAACTTTAAAGAATTCTATGTTGCATGAAAATAGCCTACAATCGCATTCAACAGAAGGAATAGAAAAAAAACATAACCAACTTTTAAAGAATTCTATGTTGCATGAAAATAGCCTACCATCGCATTCAACAGAAGGAATAGAAAAAAAACATGTCCAACTTTTAAAGAATTCTATGTTGCATGAAAATAGCCTACCATCGCATTCAACAGAAGGAATAGAAAAAAACATAACCAACTTTTAAAGAATTCTGTTGCATGAAAATAGCCTACCATCGCATTCAACAGAAGGAATAGAAAAAAAACATAACCAACTTTTAAAGAACTGATGTTGCATGAAAATAGCCTACCATCGCATTCAACAGAAGGAATAGAAAAAAAACATAACCAACTTTTAAAGAATTCTATGTTGCATGAAAATAGCCTACCATCGCATTCAACAGAAGGAATAGAAAAAAAACATAACCAACTTTTAAAGAATTCTATGTTGCATGAAAATAGCCTACCATCGCATTCAACAGAAGGAATAGAAAAAAAACATAACCAACTTTTAAAGAACTGATGTTGCATGAAAATAGCCTACCATCGCATTCAACAGAAGGAATAGAAAAAAAACATTACCAACTTTTAAAGAATTCTATGTTGCATGAAAATAGCCTACCATCGCATTCAACAGAAGGAATAGAAAAAAAACATGTCCAACTTTTAAAGAATTCTATGTTGCATGAAAATAGCCTACCATCGCATTCAACAGGCGGAATAGAAAAAAAACATGAAAATAGCCTACCATCGCATTCAACAGGCGGAATAGAAAAAAAACATGAAAATAGCCTACCATCGCATTCAACAGGAAGAATAGAAAAAAAACATAACCAACTTTTAAAGAATTCTATGTTGCATGAAAATAGCCTACCATCGCATTCAACAGGCGGAATAGAAAAAAAACATAACCAACTTTTAAAGAATTCTATGTTGCATGAAAATAGCCTACCATCGCATTCAACAGAAGGAATAGAAAAAAACATAACCAACTTTTAAAGAATTCTGTTGCATGAAAATAGCCTACCATCGCATTCAACAGAAGGAATAGAAAAAAAACATAACCAACTTTTAAAGAACTGATGTTGCATGAAAATAGCCTACCATCGCATTCAACAGAAGGAATAGAAAAAAAACATAACCAACTTTTAAAGAATTCTATGTTGCATGAAAATAGCCTACCATCGCATTCAACAGGCGGAATAGAAAAAAAACATAACCAACTTTTAAAGAACTGATGTTGCATGAAAATAGCCTACCATCGCATTCAACAGAAGGAATAGAAAAAAAACATTACCAACTTTTAAAGAATTCTATGTTGCATGAAAATAGCCTACCATCGCATTCAACAGAAGGAATAGAAAAAAAACATGTCCAACTTTTAAAGAATTCTATGTTGCATGAAAATAGCCTACCATCGCATTCAACAGGCGGAATAGAAAAAAAACATAACCAACTTTTAAAGAATTCTATGTTGCATGAAAATAGCCTACCATCGCATTCAACAGAAGGAATAGAAAAAAAACATAACCAACTTTTAAAGAATTCTATGTTGCATGAAAATAGCCGACCATCGCATTCAACAGAAGGAATAGAAAAAAAACATAACCAACTTTTAAGGAACTTTGATGTGTTTGCATGAAAATAACTATGCCAAATAGCCTCCCATCGCATTCAACAGGAAGAATATAAAAAAAAACATATCCAATTTTTTTCTTTCTCTCGTCCTTCAATCACACAAAACTTCGTTCCAAATGACCGATTGTGATATTAAATTCGGTGTTTGCTCCATGGCTGACTTCCGCGTTCAGGCTGACATTCAAACAGGGAAGGAATGACGTCACCCGCTCATGACTTAGTGACACACACACACACACACACACACACACACACGTTGAAAAAAGGCATTGCCGTTACGAAAGAAGAAGAAATAGAAGAGGAAGAGGAGGAGGAGGAGGAGGAGGAGAAAATGAAGAATATGAAGAGGAGGATGAAGCAGAAGAAGAAAAATTCGATGTCTTTAAATTACGAAAAAAAGAAAAAAAATAGGAAACAATGAACACGAGAGAGAGAGAGAGAGAGAGAGAGAGAGAGAGAGAGAGAGAGAGAGAGAGAGAGATATTGTCATGCCTGGAGAGATATTGAGGGAAGGGAGGGAGGGAGATAAAGGGGGCAGAGAGAGAGAGAGAGAGACAGGGGAAAAAAGAGAAAAATGACTAAAAGATGGAGAGGAAAAAATAAGAAAAAGGAAGAGGAGAGAAGAGAAGGGAGGAGGAGGAGGAGGAGGAGGAGGAGGAAGACCTTGTTCGGGGTTCGTTAATGTTACGTTAAAAGGGAAAGTTTGATTTCGCAAAAATTCCAATGTCGTTATACGCATTGAGGAGGAGGAGGAGGAGGAGGAGGAGGAGGAGGAAGAGAGAGAGGAGGAGGAAAAGAAGAATAAGAAGAAGAATCACTAAAGGACAACACCAACAAAAGAAGAAGAAAAAGAAGAAGAAGAGGAGGAGGAGGAGGAGGAGGAGCCACCAATCTCCTCCCCAGTTTGTCTTCATCAACCAAGGAAGGTCTCTCTCTCTCTCTCTCTCTCTCTCTCTCTCTCTCTCTCTCTCTCTCTCTCTCTCTCTCTTGCCTCATCCTGTGTTGCCAGAGCCGCGTGAACATCCCTCAACGTTGGCAA
>NC_066558.1:1522893-1612893 GCF_024679095.1 Eriocheir sinensis
TACCCCTGGAAATGCCCACAACTCCTACGAAAGCCTTGTCAAATATGTGTTTCTTATGTTCATGGTACAGAGGATGGGTCACTACCAACAGGGTCATAAAACTACCCCTGGAAATGCCCACAACTCCTACGAATGCCTTGTCAAATATGTGTTTCTTAGGTTCATGGTACAGAGGAAGGGTCACACTACCACCAGGGTCATAAAACTACCCCTGGAAATGCCCACAACTCCTACGAAAGCCTTGTCAAATATGTGTTTCTTATGTTCATGGTACAGAGGATGGGTCACACTACCACCAGGGTCATAAAACTACCCCTGGAAATGGCTACAACTCTTACGAATGCCTTGTTAAAGTATGTGTTTCTTAGGTTCATGGTACAGAAGAAGGGTCAATCTACCACCAGGGTCATAAAACTAGCTCTGGAAATGCCCACAACTCCTACGAAAGCCTTGTCAAATATGTGTTTCTTATGTTCATGGTACAGAGGATGGGTCACTACCACCAGGGTCATAAAACTACCCCTGGAAATGCCCACAACTCCTACGAATGCCTTGTCAAATATGTGTTTCTTAGGTTCATGGTACAGAGGAAGGGTCAATCTACCACCAGGGTCATAAAACTACCCCTGGAAATGGCTACAACTCCTACGAAAGCCTTGTCAAATATGTGTTTCTTAGGTTCATGGTACAGAGGAAGGGTCAATCTACCACCAGGGTCATAAAACTACCCCTGGAAATGGCTACAACTCCTACGAAAGCCTTGTCAAATATGTGTTCTTTTAGGTTCATGGTGCAGAATAAGGATCACACTACCACCAAGGTCACGAGACTAGCTCCGGAAATGCCCACAACTCCTACGAAAGCCTTGTCAAATATGTTTCTTAGATTCACGGTACAGAAGAAGGGTCAGACTACCCCCAGGGTCATAAAACTACCCCTGGAAATGGCTACAACACCTACGAAAGCCTTGTCAAATATGTGTTCTTTTAGGTTCATGGTACAGAAGAGTGATCACACTACCACCAAGGTCACGAGACTAGCTCCGGAAATCCCCACAACTCCTACGAAAGCCTTGTCAAATATGTGTTTCTTATGTTCATGGTACAGAGGATGGGTCACACTACCACCAGGGACATAAAACTACACATGGAAATGCTCACAACTCCTACGAAAGCCTTGTCAAATATGTGAACTTGGGCGTCGAACTGTTAAAAAAATATGACCCCTCAGTTCCCTGTTTGAAAAGCCTGTCATGGAAGATGCTGGGCTTTCCCTGGAGTGTTTAGTGATGCTGATGATAGCCTGACACTCATTCTGAACCTTGAACGAGAAAATAACCCACGAGAACTAGCCTAGTCTTCTGGGCACCCATGAAAACTAGGCTAGTCTTGTGTGCACCCATGAAAACTAGGCTAGTCTTCTATGTGTACCCATGAAAACTTGGCTAGTCTTCTCTGTGTACCCATGAAAACTAGGCTAGTCTTGTGTGCACCCATGAAAACTAGGCTAGTCTTGTGTGTACCCATGAAAACTAGGCTAGTCTTCTGTGTACCCATGAAAACTAGGCTAGTCTTCTCTGTGTACCCATGAAAACTAGGCTAGTCTTCTCTGTGTACCCATGAAAACTAGGCTAGTCTTCTCTGTGTACCCATGAAAACTAGGCTAGTCTTCTCTGTGTACCCATGAAAACTAGGCTAGTCTTCTCTGTGCACCCATGAAAACTAGGCTAGTCTTCTCTGTGCACCCATGAAAACTAGGCTAGTCTTGTGTGTACCCATGAAAACTAGGCTAGTCTCGTGTGCACCCATGAAAACTAGGCTAGTCTTGTGTGCACCCATGAAAACTAGGCTAGTCTTGTGTGCACCCATGAAAACTAAGCTAGTCTTGTGTGTACCCATGAAAACTAGGCTAGTCTTGTGTGCACCCATGAAAACTAGGCTAGTCTTCTCTGTGCACCCATGAAAACTAGGCTAGTCTTGTGTGCACCCATGAAAACTAGGCTAGTCTTCTCTGTGTACCCATGAAAACTAGGCTAGTCTTGTGTGCACCCATGAAACTAGGCTAGTCTTGTGTGCACCCATGAAACTAGGCTAGTCTTCTGTGTACCCATGAAAACTAGGCTAGTCTTGTGTGCACCCATGAAAAAAAGGCTAGTCTTCTCTGTGGCCTTGGGATTTAGTCGTACTTTTTTTTTTTTACAGCAAGGGCTTAAAAAAAAAAAAAATGAAAAAAAAAAGCCCGCTACTTACTGTTCCTAAAAATAATGGATGCCAGAGACGTTTAAGAAGTTTCTAGGCTTATCCTGAACTGCTTTGTGACCCTAGTGATAGTCTGAGACCTTCTGACGTTTAGTAATATAGACCTATCCTTTTTCCCTCTTCACCGCTCCCCCCTTCACCTCCCCCCTTTTCAAACACGACAAACACACTCCTGTACCTTCCAAACACCACACACACCCTCCTTGACCCATACAAACAGCAAAACACCCAAAACGTTCGCATTGTCCAGACGTTTAGTAATATAGACCTATCCTTTTTCACTCTACACCGCTCCCCCCTTCACCTCCCCCCTTTTCAAACACTACAAACACACTCCTGTACCTTCCAAACACCACACACACCCTCCTTGACCCATACAAACAGCAAAACACCCAAAACGTTCACATTCTGTCCAGACATTTAGTAATAGATCTATCCTTTTTCCCTCTCCACCGCTCCCCCCTTCACCTCCCCCCTTTTCAAACACGACAAACACACTCTTGAACCCTCCAAACACCACACACACCCTCCTAGACCCATACAAACAGCAAAACACCCAAAACTACACCGTGGAAATGGGTTAAACATGTCCGCATTCTGTCCAATTGTAAACGTAAACACAACAAGCTCCAGGATTCTCTACCCTTGCACCCACACCCTCGTAGGACCCCGTGTGAAGGACTCCTAGGACTCCCACACACCAGATGAACAGGAGAAGGAAACAGAGGACATAGAAGGAAGATGAAGAGGGGAGAACTAACAGAAGATGAAAAAGGAGACAAAAACATTGAAGGAAAAGGAGGAGGAGGAGGAGAAGAGATAGAAGGAGGATGAAGAGGAGGAAGCAAATAGAAGACATAAGATAATAAAGGAAGGAAGAGGAGGAGGAGTAAAAAACCGATGACATAGAAGGAAGATAAAGAAGATAAGGCAAACAGTAGATAAGGATAGGAGAAAGAAGAAGAGGAGGAGGAGGAGGAGGAGAAATATACAGAAGTCATAATAGAAGATAAACGAAGAGGAGGAGGAGGAGGAGGAGCGAGAGAAGACAAATGTACCTAAGATAAAAATAGGAAGAAGAGGAGGAGGAGGAGGAGGAGAGACGAAAAACAAAGGAGAGAGAGAGAGAGAGAGAGAGAGAGAGAGAGAGAGAGAGAGAGAGAGAGAGAGAGAGAGAGAGAGAGGAAAAACAAACAGTAGGACCCTTTAGGAATCTCTACCCTTGCACTCACACCCTATAGGACCCCTGAAGGACCCATGAAGGACTCCTAGGACTCGTAGAAGAAAAAAAAAAACATTGTGACCCTGAAACATGTCCCTATCCTGTACTTTTGAAATCATAAACACAAGCTCTAGGATTCTCTACCCCCAATAGGAATCCCGTGAAGGACTCTAAGGATTCCTACTCACCAGATAAAAAGGAGATGATAGAAACAGAAGGCAAGCGGAGATAAACAAGGAGGAGGAGGAGGAGGAGGAGGAAGGGAAAGGAAAAGAGGTGAGACACACGTTATAAAAATCTCTACCCTTACACCCACCCCCGTAACACCCTCGTAGGACACCATAGAACCCCTGAAGGACTCTTAAAGGATTTCTACTCACCAAATGAAGAGGAATAGAAAAGAAAACAAGAGACATAAGAGGAGGAGAAGGAAGAGGAGGAGGAGAAAAAAGAAACGAAAATACAGGCTCTAGGAAACTCTAGCCTTACACCCACTCGCGTAACAACCCCGCAGGACCGCATAGGACCCCCGTTAAGGACTTTAAGGATTCCTACTCACCAGGTCAAAAGGAGATAATAGCAATATAAGACAGGAGGAGATAAACAAGGTAGAGGAGGAAGGGGAGGGAAGAGAGGAAAAACACGTTATAAAAATCTCTATCTTTGCACCCACCCCCCGAAGGACCCCATAGCACCCCCGTAGGACTCTTAAAGGACTCCTACTCACCAGATGACGTGCTTACAGACAGGAGGAGATAAATAAAGAAGAGGAGGAAGGGGAGGGAAGAGAGGAAAAACACACGTTATAAAAATCTCTACCTTTGCACCCACCCCCCGAAGGACCCCATAGCACCCCCGTAGGACTCTTAAAGGACTCCTACTCACCAGATGACGTCCTTAAAGACAGGAGGAGATAAATAAAGAAGAGGAGGAAGGGGAGGGAAGAGAGGAAAAACACACGTTATAAAAATCTCTACCTTTGCACCCACCCCCCGAAGGACCCCATAGCACCCCCGTAGGACTCTTAAAGGACTCCTACTCACCAGATGACGTGCTTAAAGACAGGAGGAGATAAATAAAGAAGAGGAGGAAGGGGAGGGAAGAGAGGAAAAACACACGTTATAAAAATCTCTACCTTTGCACCCACCCCCCGAAGGACCCCATAGGACCCCCGTGAAGGACTCGTACTCACCAGATGAAGTCCTTGCAGTGGCTACAGAAGGTTGGCTGCTTGAAGAACCTGGGGATGAACTTGTGATCGTTGATGATGAAGACGTTTTTCTTCTTGAGGGCGCCCTTCCTGCCGCGCTGCCCAGTGGCGAACGCGGTCTTCATATCCCCCGCCCCAGGGTTGTTCTCCTCATCCTGCTGTTGCTGTTCGTCCGTCATGGTCCCGTCAGCGGCCTGCTCAGCGGTACCTCACGTCCTCACTCCCCGCTCAGCACTGACACCCTCGCTCGCGCTGCTCTCCGTCTGCTGCTGCTGCTCGCTGACTCTCCTCCAGTGTTGCCAAATGTCGTGTTTATCACTATATTTTCCATTTTCTGAGGCATGATTACTGGGAAGAACATCAGTATTTAATGATTTTAATGATAACTGTAAATTAATCTAGTTATTAGGGTAAAGGAGACAGTTTTTAGGTCGGATAATGGTGAATATAATTTGATAAGTGGTACAATCTAGCACAGTTGCCCTCCTCCTCACTCAGGTTGCTCCTATGTACGATAACTAGCTTTTTCATACGATATTCCAGTTCCCTTTAAAAACGTTATCATGCTTCCGCCTCGCCAATAAGCATCAGTATTAACTTTTTTTAAGATAAGTATAAATATATGTCATTTTTGGGGTGTAGGTAGGACTGTTTTGGGTAATATTATTGATTTATGAGTGCAATACCCCCCAACAGCTTTAAAAACGTCTACTTATTCTCCTACCACACCTAAAAGCATCCATAATTTAAGTTATTGTTAATACCTATAGTTAAGCATCGTTTTTGGTGTGTGTGCAACTGATTGGGGTAAGAAATTGATAAATACAAGGTGCCGAGTACGACAACCTAGTAACGATCCTTCACAGCATCACCCGCGCACTGAATTTCGCTCACATTTTAATTTGTTTCGTTACTTTTCATAATGATCGATATTGTTTACGCTTCTATTTCACGTAAAAAATATTCTATGTGTCTAGTTTTGGTGTGTATGGGGTCTAGATTCACGTATTTTTATTATTATTTGGGATTTTGGATATAATAAACAGGAGATATAGGTTTAATTTGCTTTAAATCTCTCGGTCAAACGTCGCAGAATCCGAAATTGGCGAAGAGATACGAGAATCCACGAAGCGAGTCTATTTTATTTAACTCCTTTTTTCACTACTTTACTAACACACGACGACGCTCAACCCTCACTAAAACACCTTAAATAATTGAAGCGGGTCCTAAAAAGCGCAACAGGGCGCTTAAAGAGAGGCGGCGACATGAAACTGAGTGAAGTGAATCGATTGGGCCGAAGGGGGTAGGCTCAGAGACTAGCCGGGGAGGGAGAGAGGGAGGCTGAGAGAGAGAGAGGCGAGTCAAGTGGTTATATTAAAGTCCGGCTCTCCCTCCCTCTTTCTCCTCCTCAAGTACTTCCTGGCTCTTTATAATCATCGCCGCAATAGCCACACGCCCCCATGATGCCTGTCTGTCTGTCTGTCTGTTCGTGTTGACGTGTCAGATAGGATGCTCTCTATCTCCCTCTCGCTTGGGTGAAGGGGGTACTTAATCAAATATGTCGCCCCTTGTTTTCGTTTATTTTATCTTTATGGGGCTGACTTAAGGCCTGACAGGGACTAGTAAATAAAGATAATATGTTTTTAATCATTTTGACGTATAATTGGGGTGATTTTAGGAGTTAATTAAAGAGATATCCTAAATTTTCTTAGCTAATCATATATGTCAACTCTTATTTTCATTTATTTTAGCTTTCTGGGGCTGACTTGAGGCATGACAGGGACTAGTAAACAAAGATAATGTGTTTGTTATTATTTTGAACTATAATTAAGGTGATTTCAAGCTTAAATCAAAGAGATATCGTAAATTTTCTTGTTAATCAAATATGCCAACTCCCTTATTTTCATTTATTTTAGCTTTATAAGGCTGATTTCAAGCCTGACAGGGATTAAGAAACACAGATAATATGTTCTTAATTATTTTGGCGCATAATTAAGGTGTATGGAAACGTTAATTAAGGAGATATCACTAATTTTCTGAGCTCGTCTTGTTTTCCTATACGAATAAAATAAGAGGAAGAATAAAATAATAAAAGAAAGAAAAGAAAATAAGAAGAAGAAGAAAATAAGGAGAAGAAAAAGAAATAAAATAAGGATAATATGACAGACAGACAGACAGACAGACAGACACAAACACAAATAAACAAACAAAACAACAAATAAAATAAAACAAAATAAGAGAAACCAAGACAAATTAGGCGTGATAAAACTTAATAAAAGGCATCAAATCTTGGGTTCGCGGCTGAAGTGGCAACATCCCGGGTGTTGAAGTGTGATTCTGGAGACACTTAAGAGTATATAAAGGAATCACAGGCCTTGATGCTTGCTATGAAACACTTCCTCCCTCTCTCTCTCTCTCTCTCTCTCTCTCTCACACACACCTGGTCATTCACACAGGTGGGTCCTTACAAGTGACAGATTCTACTACTACTACTACTACTACTACTACTATTACTACTACTACTATTACTACTACTACTACTATTACTACTACTACTACTACTACTACTACAACCATCCCACTACTACTACTACTACTACTACAACCCCCATACTACTACTACTATTACTACTACCACTACTACTACCATTACTATTACGTCACACGGTTAAGTAAATATCAATGTCAGGAAGAAATATTATTAAACTTTACTATCGTTTTTATTTTTTTTATTATTATTTCAAGCTTCCGCGTTGCGTTTAAATGTCGCGAGGATGAGAAGTCGATTTTATTTGTATTTTTTTTTTATTTATATTCTCTCTCTCTCTCTCTCTCTCTTGCATAATATATGAATGATTAAACGGTTCTTTCAAATGTCAAGGCTACTATTACTATTACTACTACTACTACTACCACTACTACTACTACTACTACTATAATTACGGGTGGCCAGGTGTGAAGGTTACCTGAGAACACCTGCGACACGTTCACCTCTTAATTATCTCACAGCTGAGGTGAAATGAAGTAGTTCGTTTTTTTTTCTTTTAAATCGTATTCTATTTTATTTTTATTTATTTCAGTTATTTGTCTATCTGTTTGTGTGTCTATCTATCTATCTATCTATCTATCTATCTGTCTGTCTGTCTATCTATCTATCTTTGTTTATCTATTGATTTAGGGAAAGTAAAAAGAAGTGGACAGGACGAATGAGAGAAAGAAAAGAAAGAGGAAGAAAAAGAAGAAAGGAAAGAAAGACAAAACTGAATGAACAGTATTTAATAAAGAATGAAGGGAATGGAATAGAGAGAAAAGGAAGAGGAGGAGGAGGAGGAGGAGGAGGGAAGAGGGTTGAGCTGAAGGAAGGAAGGAAGGAAGGAAGAGGAGGAGGAGGAGGAGGAGAAAGAAAAAGTAGAAAGGGAAGACAAGATTAAATGAAGAGTATATAATAGAGAATGAAGGGAATGAAATAGAGAAAAGGAAGGAAGGAAGGAAGGAAGGAAGGAAGGAAGCAAAACAAAAATAAAGAGAAAAGAAAGGAGAGGAAAAAAAAACAGATAGAACAACAAATAAAGAAGAGAAAGAAATAAAGAAAGAAAGGAATATAATAAAGAATGAAAGGAATGGAATAGAGAGAAAAGGAAGGAAGGAAGGAAGCAAAACAAAAATAAGATAAAAGAAAGGAAGAAAAAAAATGGATAAAACATCAAATAAAGAAGAGAAAGAAATAAAGAAAGAAATGAAGAAACAAAAAAAAAAGGAGAAAATAAATGAAAAAATAAGAAAAAAGGAGAAATTAAGAAAAAAATAAAAAATAAAAAATGACACACACACACACACACATACACACACACACACACACACACACACACACATCAATAATAAAACACACGTCCTTTACATAGAAAGTTTATTGTATTTATCTTTAAGTCTTGAAAAAATGCGCAGTAGTAGTAGTAGTAGTAGTAGTAGTAGTAGTAGTAGTAGTTTACATTACATATCATTAGGTCACGGCGATGGGGTGGGGGTGGGGGGTGGGAGGGGGGGGGGGTAGGAGACAAGTTCACTACATGTGGTTCACTAGAAAAATAAATCACTGACAGTCTCTACACGAGGAACGGGGAGGGGAGGGGAGGGGGGTATTCACATGGGGAGGGAGGGGAGGGGGGGTTGTGAAGGGGGGGGGGAGAGGGGGTGGCTAGGTTAGGTTAGGTTAGAAGTTTTGCTATGTACAATTTTCGAGGAGGAGGAGGAGGAGGAGGAGGAGGAGGAGGGAAGAGGGTATAGGTGAAGGAAGGAAGGAAGGAAGGAAGGAAGGAAGGAAGGAGGAGGAGGAGATGGAGGTAAAAAGGTATAGCTGAAGGAAGGAAGGAAGGAAGGAAGGAAGGAAGGAGGAGGAGGAGGAGGAGGAGAAAGAAGGAGGAGGAGGAGGAGGAGGAGGAAGAATGGATTACAAAAGAGATGTATAAATGAACAAAGAAGGAGGAGGAGGAGGAGGAGGAGGAGGAGGAGGAGGAGGAGGAGGAGGAGAAGGAAGAATGGATTACAAAAGAGATGTATAAGTGAACAAAGAAGAAGGAGGAGGAGGAGGAGGAGGAGGAGGAGGAGGAGGAGGAGGAGGAGGAGGAGGGTATACAAAAACAAACAACAATAACTTAAAACCATAAAAAAAAGTTCGTGGTGTTTATTGTGTTGAAGAAGTCATCCTCAAGAAGGTTGGCTTGATGTCACTTTCCTTCCCTTATACTTTCCTTATTTTCCTTATACTTTCTGATCTTCTTTTCCTCATATTTTCTTTATTTCTTGTTTTATTTTCTCTGTTATTCATTTCCTTCACTTATTTTCCTGGTTTTCCTTTTTTCCTTTCTAATTTCCTTTCTTTTTCTTATGATTTTCCTTTTTCCCGATTCGATATTTTTCTCTCTTATTCAATTTTTTCCCTTATTTCCTTTTTTCCCTCCTAATTTCCTTTCTTTTTCTTCAAATTTTCCTTTTCCTTTCCTGTTTTCCCTTCTAATTTCCTTTCTTTTCCTTCTAATTTTCCTTTTTTCCGATTCGATATTTTTCTTTACGGCAGAAACGAAAAATTTTAAATAATCGACGGCTTGGCTGGGATATACGCACACACACACACACACACGCACACACACATATATACGTACACACACACATACACACACACACACACACTGGTTCTGTTTCTTGCTTCCTTCGTTCTCTCTCTCTCTCTCTCTCTCTCTCTCTCTCTCTCTCTCTCTCTCACAACCATATGCATAGAGTAACAATGTAATAATAATAATAGTAATAATAATTGTAATGTTTTTTTTTTTTTTTTTTGTGCAATATTGAATGTGGTTTTTTGTTACTCCTGTGCGCCATTTTTGTTTTGTTTTCTTTCTTTCTTTCTGTTTTCGTTTGTCTTTTTCACCTTCAAACTCTTTCTTGTTTTTCTTCTTTCTTTCTTTCTTTTCCTTCTTTTTCCTTCTTTCTTTCTTCCTACTCTGTTTTCTCTCCTTCGTTTTCACATTTCACAGCCTCCAAGCTACATTTCCTTCCTTCCTTCCTTTCTTTCTTTCTTCCTTGCTTCCTTTCTTTCATTCCTTCCTTCCTTCCTTCTCTTCTTTTCCTTCATCTTCACAACCTCCATACCAAATCTCCTTCGTTCTTTTCTTCCTTCCGTCCTTCCTCTCCTTCCTTCATCTTCACAACCTCCATACCAAATCTCCTTCCTTCCTTTCCTTCCTTCATCTTCATCTTCACAACCTCCATAGCAAATCTCCTTCCTTCCTTCCTTCCTTTTTTCACAACCTTCCTAGCATAACTTAACCTCACACAAGGACCCAAACACACTTCAGTCTCCCTTTCTTCATCCTCAAGTCCCTCCAGCACCACATACTTATAAACTAACACAAGATTCATTCACCTATACTTCCCACTTCCTTCTCGGTCATTTACCAACACAACATCAATGCCTTGGTGATAAACGTCTCGGCAGAATCACGGGATATCGCTGGAATGACTTTAAATCAGACCGGCGACTATTCCATGCGACTAATTTGACATGTATTACCTGCAGTGTCCGTCAAGGCAAACTCCAGCTATACGGGCACGTGGCATGCTACCCAGAAGCCGCACCTGCTCATTGGGTTGTTCCGTAAGAGATATCCCTTAGCGGAGGAGCCCAAAGCTTGAGCAAGACTCCATCCCCAGTCCCTTTCAGCATCCCTTATTAACACTAAAACAGTCTCGCCTTCTTCTGACGTAACTTAACCCAATACAATAGTTACCCTAGGAAAAATTTGTGACATGTTTTTAGCTGCCCGGTACACACGAACGCAATTATACTCGACATCACAATCCGTTACGAGCAGCTTGAGTTTCGGTTTTTTGAGTTGCGAGCTGCACCGTGATTTACGTATTGATGAGTGGTGATTGTGGGTGGGTGGTGGTTCTCCTCCTCCTCCTCCTCCTCCTCCTGTTCCTTCATTTCCTTCCTTCCTTCTTTACCTCCATTTCACTCCATATTTCTTTTCTCCTTGCTATATTTTTCTTCCTCTCTTCCTTTCTTTCTTCAATTTCTTCCTTTCTTTCTTCAATTTCTTCCTTTCCTTCAATTGTTTTCTCCTTCTCCTCCTGTTCCTTCTTTACCTCCATTTCTTTCCATATTTCTTTTCTCCTTGCTATATTTTTCTTCCTTTCTTCCTTTTCTTTCTTCTAATTTCCTCCTTTCCTTCAATTGTTTCCTCCTCCTCCTCCTGTTCCTTCATTTCCTTCCTTCATTCTTTACCTCCATTTCTTTCCATATTTCTTTTCTCCTTGCTATATTTTTCTTCCTCTCTTCCTTTCTTTCTTCATTTTCTTCCTTTCCTTCCATTGTTTTCTCCTTCTCCTCCTGTTCCTTCATTTCCTTCATTCTTTACCTCCATTTCTTTCCATATTTCTTTTCTCCTTACTATATTTTTCTTCCTTTCTATCTCCAATTTCTTCCTTTCCTTCAATTGTTTTCTCCTTCTCCTCCTGTTCCTTCATTTCCTTCCTTCTTTACCTCAATTTCTTTCTAATTTTTCTCCATATACTTTTCTTCCTCTCTTCCTCTTTCTTTTCTCTATTTTTTCCTCTCGTTCCTTGTTTTCTTCTTCTCCTTTTTTCTCTCCTCCACCACCACCACCACCACCACTCCGGAACACAACACCGTCACAACACACAGAGATTCAAGTGTTTCGTCCAATCGTATTAGCTGCCAGGAGTGTTACGTAGGGACATAACCTTTAGATTCGTACGAGACGCAGAATGACGACGTGACGCTAAAATCAAGCTGCCTTCCCTCGCTGGGCCGATCACACACTCTGAGCGAACGTCGGTAACACACCCTTATTGCTTTGAGCTTATTTCACGACCTTTAAAGCTGGTTAGTGACATGGATTGCTACTTAAGTTCATTACCATACTTTTCTGTACTTTTATTTTTCTACTTAAGTTCATAGCCACACTTTTCCACAATTTTCTTTTCTACTTATGATCATGACCACACTTTCCTTCACACTTTTACAATCTTCAGTTCCCTATACAAAATCACTTACATACTCACTCACACACACACATACATACACGCACACACACACACTCGCAAAAAGGTTAAATTATGTCACACACCAGCGTCGTCAAACACAAACAGTCTTACGAGTTAATAGCTACCGAGGAAAGCTTTTGACCGATTTCTTTCCTCACCGAACACAACCCTTGTCTCGTTAAGCACCAAATTTTGAGTATTGTCGCAGATTACGCCTTACACCTTACTAGAGAGCTGAGCGAGCCTTACGTACGCTAGCCGAAGACTCGTATCATCAAACCTTTCGATAGCCTATGACTTTAAAAAAACTTTCCTGCTCTCATTACGACAGCTTCCGAAGGCCACAGAAGCGTTACGTCAGGTCGCCATGAGTGAATTTTCTCGTTCATTGCGTAGGGCCCTTCTGGAACTCCACAACGCTCACGAAACCACTCACGGAAACCCCTACGACAAATTCTGAGGCCTTTTCCAACAGATTTACCGAGGTTTTCCGAAGAGTTTGATGATACGTGCCTAAGAGAGACAGTCGCCAACCAACACTCGAATTAACTTAGGAATAAAAAGCTAACTGATTACGAAACTAAACCCGATATTCCTCACGCTCTTACGAACACGAGAGTTTTGGAAGCCATCAAAGTCCTACATCGAATTTACGAGCTGAGATGCAAAGTGCTCGGAAATACGTAATGAGGAAGTAGTAGTCGTAGTAGAAGTAGTCGTAGTAGAAGTAGTTGTAGTAGAGAGGTGTTAGTAGTAGCCGTTGCAGCCCTTAGTGTCGTATATCTCGTAACTCTGTGAGCCATGAAAATCCTACATTGAATTTACGAGCTGAGATGCAAAGTGCTCAGAAATACATAACGAAAAAATAGCAGTTGTAGTAGTCGTAGTAGAAGAAGTTGTAGTAGTAGAAGTGTTAGTAGTAGCCGTTGCAGCCCTTAGTGTCGTATATCTCGTAACTCTGTGAGCCATGAAAATCCTACATTGAATTTACGAGCCGAGATGCAAAGTGCTCAGAAATACGTAACAAAAAAGTAGCAGTTGTAGTAGTCGTAGTAGAAGTAGTTGAAGTAGTAGAGGTGTTAGTAGTAGCCGTTGCAGCCCTTAGTGTCGTATATCTCGTAACTCCATGATGAAATACTGCAATGTTGACCTGATTCCGTGCAGACCGTCGCTCCTTGTGTTGTCGCTGCGATTATTCCGAAGCGTTGCTCGTACACGATAAAACTTACAAAGACGAACAGGATAGAAGGATGGAAAGAGGAAGAGGGAACAGGACAGGACAGATAAATAGCCTAGTCAATAAGACACACCTTAAATTTACAAGGAGAGGAAAATAAGTACCCTAGAACAAGCAGTCTGGAAAATAAGTCACCAGGTGTGTTTGCAAGACTAAAATGGACAGGGAGGGAAGGGAGAGGAACAAGGAAGGAAAGTGAGGAGGAGGAAGGGGAGGAGAGGAAGGAACAGAAGAGAGGGACATGGAGGAAAGAATGGAGAGAGGAGAGGAAGGAGACGGAGAGAGAGGGAAGGAAAGGGAGGAAAGGAGGAAGGAGAGGAAAGGAAGGAACGGAGGAGAGGGACATGGAGGAAAGAATGGAGAGAACAGGGAGGAAGGAAAGGAATGGAGGAAGGATGAATGGGAGGTAGGAGGAGGAGGAGGAGGAGGAGGAGGAGGAGGCAATGGAGGAAAGGAAGGAACAGAGGAGAGGGACATGGAGGAAAGAATGGAGAGAACAGGGAGGAAGGAGAGAGGAGAGGACGGAGACAGAGAGAGAGAGGGAAGGAAAGGAAAGGAAAGAAGGATGAATGGGAGGTAGGAGGAGGAGGAGGAAGAGGAGGAGGAGGAGGAGGAGGAGGAGGAGGCAATGGGGCACAAACTACCACTATCAAACAGGAGTGAATCTCGTCACATATTGCTTCACTAATGACGGGATAGGGGAATGGCACCTCGCGGCCCTCACACTACAGGGGGGGGGAACGCTACCCTAAGAACACATCACTCTGTACGCCGGAACACTGGACCTCCGCGACGCACACCCCAGACATGCCCGACGCTCACTGGTTCCTTAGGGGGTGGATATTTTCTTCATCGGCAATATTAACTCTAAATTTTTGTTTAGTTATCCATGAATTTATTTGGTTTTCTTTCTTTCTTTATTTGTTGACTCAGGAACTTCATTTCTCGACAGTGTTAACTTTTCTTTGGTAACGATTCTTATATCAATTTCTTCTATTTATTAACCGATTATATTTTTGTTCATTTGTTTATCGACCCTGGTGGTAGTGTGACCCTTCTTCTGTACCATGAACCTAAGAAACACATATTTGACAAGGCTTTCATAGGAGTTGTGGGCATTTTCAGGGGTAGTTTCATGGCCCTGGTGGTAGTGTGACCCTTCTTCTGTACCATGAACCTGAAGAAACACACATTAGACAAGGCTTTCGTATGAGTTGTGGGCATTTCCAGGGGTAGGTTCATGGCCCTGGTGGTAATGTGACCCATGAACCTGAAGAAACACACATTAGACAAGGCTTTCATAGGAGTTGTGGGGATTTCCAGGGGTAGTTTCATGACCCTGGTGGTAGTGTGACCCTTCCTCTGTACCATGAACCTGAAGAAACACTCATTACAACCCAACTGACCCCTTCTTTGACCTTTAGAAGTAGCGGATGTGAGAAGCAAGAGTGTCTTACAATGCCGACCTAAATCTGCCGAGCGTCGTGTCTGGGCCTCTACCGGGGTGTGCGGCGCCTTGGGTCGGGGGAGAAGCACGCACATTCGCCGTAACAAACCACTTGTACGCAGCCGCTGCCTCGCCTCTCACAGCCACGGAACGTACGAGCCTCAAACGCTTCAAACCTTTACTTAATTTCCTCTCCCGCAGATTAGCTTTCTGAACACATGATTGACGATTCTGATGACATTTTGACATGCTGACTTGGGCTGATGGATGTTTTTGACTGTTTATTCTTATGCCGTTGAATTTGAAAGAGAATGTTTTGTCTTTTTGAGAATATGAATGATGTTTTAGACTGACATTCTGATAGTTTGTGAGGGCTGAAGAATGAGACTGACATTCTGATAGTTTAAACGGCATATTTTTTACCGATACCCACATTCCATCACAAAACTTCAGCTTACTTGTGTTTTGCTGACATTCTGATAGTTTACGAGGGTTGAAGAATGAGCGGAAGAATGTTTTATCTTCCTGAAAACAACATATTTTTTACCGATACCAACATTCCATCACAATAACTTCAGCTTACGAGTGTTTTGCCTTTCCGACTGACTGACATTCTGATTGTTTGTGAGGGTTGAAGAATGAGCGGAAGAATGTTTCATCTTACTGAAAACAACATATTTTTTTCCGATACCAACATTCCATCACAATAACTTCAGCTTAGGAGTGTTTTGCCTTTCCCAAAAGCTGGCGCGTGATTTTAACCGTCACTTCTGTATGTTGAGTTAGGAACGTTGGCAGTTTATGGACGACAAGACACAAAAATAATAAATCTAACCTCAAACTATCACTCAAATTTCTTTTTAGTTATAAGAAACATAACTTCAGCTTATGAGCGTTTTGCATTTCCGAAAGAGTTGACAGATGATTTTAACTGTCTGTACGATGGGTTAGGAACATTGGTAGATTATGGACGACAAGACACAAAAATAAAAAATCTAGCCTCAAACTATCCCTCAAATTTCTTTTTAGTTATAAGAAACATAACTTCAGCTTACGAGCGTTTTGCATTTCCGAAAGAGTTGACAGATGATTTTAACTGTCTGTACGATGGGTTAGGAACATTGGTAGTTTATGGAGAACAAGACACAAAAATAAATAATCTATCCTCTTAAACTATCCCTCAAATTTCTTTTTAGTTATAACAAACATGAAGAGAAATTGCAATAACTTCAGCTTACGAGGGTTTTGCATTTCCGAAAACATTGGTAGTTTATGGAGATTTTAACTGACACTTCTGTATGATGAAATAAGAATGTTGGCAGTGTATGGATGATCAAGACACAAAAATAAATAATCTATCCTCTTAAACGATCCCTCAAATTTCTTTTCATCTATAAGAAACATGAAGAGAAATTGCAATAGCTTCAGCTTACGGGGGTTTTGCATTTCCGAAAAGCTGGCACGAGATTTTAAATGACACTTCTGTATGATGAAATAAGAATGTTGGTAGTTTATGGAGGACAAAACACAAAAATAAATAATCTATCCTCTTAAACTATCCCTCAAATTTCTTTTTTGTTATAAGAAACATGAAGAGAAATTGCAATAACTTCAGATTACGAGGGTTTTGCATTTCCGAAAAGCTGGCATGTGATTTTTACTGAGTTTATGAAGGAAAAAACACAAAAACAACAAATCTAAACTCATAAACTATCCCTCAAATTTCCTTTTAGTTATAAGAAACATGAAGAGAAATTGCAATAACTTCAGCTTACGAGGGCTTTGCATTTCCGAAAAGCTGGCACGCGATTTTTACTGAGTTTACGAAGGAAAAAACACAAAAACAACAAATCTAAACTCATAAACTATCCCTCAAATTTCTTTTTAGTTATAAGAAACATGAAGAGAAATTGCAATAACTTCAGCTTACGAGGGCTTTGCATTTCCGAAAAGCTGGCATGAGATTTTTACTGAGTTTACGCAGGACAAAACATAAAAACAAATCTAAACTCATAAACTATCCCTCAAATTTCTTTTTTGTCATAAGAAACATGAAGGGAAATTGAACAACAGTTTGCGAGGGGCCGGACACACACACCCAGGCCGGCTCCGAGGGCTGCGAGAGGCTTGGTCTGGGCTCTATGTAATAATGTAGGAACACCTTTTGTGACGTGAGTGACGCGTGACCCTGTAGACCTTGTGTTGTGTAGCTTCTGGAAGGATGACGGAACTCTTCTTACACCTATGATTTGTTGATTACATGACGCACGTACACACATATACACTATCATAAAAAAGATATAAATTTGACCAGCTACGATTACAGACTTGCCCGAGAATGAAGAACGCATCGATGAGGAGTGTAAAGCAAATACAAACGCACTGGAAGCTTTTTTTTTCTTTCTAGTGAACTCAGGAGAACGTGGTGCGTGGTGGTGCACACTGGAAGGCTTACGGATGTCTGGTGCGCCTCAGAGCAACGGAACGGAACACAACAACACTTCCAGGACAACGGAACACTGCAGTAAACACTCCCGATCATCGCGGAGACGATCGTTACGAAGATAAAAACCTGACCGAAGACAACTGAGGGACACGGACATATTGCATACATCACTGAGATCAGCGCTAAGAACATGACAACGAATTATGCACGAGTGGCCGCGGCGAACCACGGGGCGGCGCGGGGCATAGTGCGGGGCAGCCCAGGCCAGCCCCGGCCGCCCCACCCGGCCTCACCGCCACCAACCAAAGGGAAGAGTATTCAGCCCATGTCCAGTATTTACACACGAGAACCCCAATGCTATGTACAGCCCCCTCCCTCCCCCCTCCCCCCTCCCCTGTCACCCCCAAGCTCCCTTCACCAGCGAGTCATCTGGAAAAGTTTTGGTCTCTGCCACGCGAGAGGAACACTGGAAAGGTCTGAGCCTGGTCCGGCCCTGCACTGCGCCCCTAACACGCGGCACAACACACGGCACTGCCTCGTGGCGGCGCTGGCCCCGGGGACGTCCGGTGCCGGGCGACGCAGGACTCCGAGTGTAATAAATAGAAGCATGAGCCGGGGCGGGGGCGGCGCGTCCTCACCTCACAAGGCGGAGGCGTCAGGAACTTTGAGTCTTAACTCATGAACCTCCCCTTGCAGTCCTCGGCGTAGGAGTTCTGTGGGTGGATCTGGTAGAGTTGGTGCAGGTCCTGCTGGCCGGGCTGGCCGGGTGAGGGTCACATGAACCGGGGCCGAAAGTGGTGCATGGGGCTGCGCATCATGGCTGCCGCCGCCCCAGGGGGCATGCCCCGCCCCATGATCATCATCATGCGCGGGTCCATGCCTCCGTACATCTGCTGCGGGGAGAGACAACCGTTAGCACACTCAAGGACACAGACCATCAAGGCCACAAGACACTTATATCATAGTGATGCACAACACAAGACACACAAATAATGATGAACATTAAATATTACAACATTAAGTAAACATCAACAACAAATTTTTATGGGATAGCTGACAGCATGGAACCTGCCCAGGGTGAACATGACTCTGATGGGTGAGGACACTGAGACTATCATCCCCGGCCCTGCCCTGAGGCACACAAAGGGGGGGGGGGGGAGGTACCTGCTGCTGTATCATGGTGGGGGGCAGGTAACGGTGCATCTTCATGTTGTGAGGGCCACCGGGCACACCAGGGCCACCGCCGCTGCCTGAGGCCATGGCCGCCATCGCTGCCATGGCGGGGCCGCCTAGGTTGGTCATCCCAGCGCGGGCCCCAGGGCTGAGGGCGGCCATGTTGGGACTGTTACTGGGGAGCCCCGCGCTGGCCCCGGCGGGTGAGCCGCGCCCCACCATGCCCATGTCCCCGTAGATGGGAGACGCATTCTGTGGAGACAAACACGCTCAGCAACACACACAAAATAAAAAATAAACAAATACGTAATAAAATAAAATACATAAATGGATCAATAAAAGGAAAAAAAAAATAAATAAATAAATAAAATAAAAATGCACACACACACACACACACACACACACACACACACACACACACACACATTCCCCATAGAAACATGAACACTTGTAGTAATTAGAAGAGGAAGAAGTGAAGGCAAAACAAGTTCTAGCAATTGAAATAAAAACTGGACAATTATAGACATGGAGACAGGACAAAACAAACCCATCTCAGACCCTGTGTACTACAACTAGGGAAACACACACACACACACACACGCCTCACAAAGACCAAAACAAACACCTCTGAGCATAATTGCCGTTTATTCGAATAAAACTACAAATTCATGATTAATCTGCAAAGCTCCTTACAGATATAAAACTCTTAGGGCGAACTTATCAACAAGTGGTCATCGGCTGGCTACCCCTCAGCATGTCCCTATGTACAGAAACGGCCTTATCGCTATACCACAGTTAGGAGGTGAGAAAACATGTCTCAAGCGTGTTTCTGTGAGTGTCTGTGTGCGTGCGTGTGTGTGTGTGTACGTAACTGTTTATGTGTGTGTGTGTGTGTGTGTGTGTGTGTGTGTGTGTGTGTACGTAACTGTTTGTGTGTGTGTGTGTGTGTGAACGGTCTGCATGAAAGTTAATATATTTCTAAGTTTATATAAGGGTGTGTGTGTGTGTGTGTGTGTGTGTGTGTGTGTGTGTGTGTTACGTCTGCACCAAAGCTAATATTTCCATCCGTCAGTGTTACATTATGCAGACAGAACATTGTTACGTATCCACAAGAACCTTTACAAGACTCCAGCGAACACTTGCAAGCCACATCAGAGGCAGCCCGGGACACACCCACAACACTGCTCCATATTCAAAAACACCTCAGGATTTTATTACGTCCATTTCCCAAGGCCGCAGAGAAGAGTAACCGGGATATCATGGGTGTTTTTCCCCGTTCCCAAGGCGCAGAGGGAGTGTCAAACTATCACTGGGCTCACAAAACTGTCCAATGAAAAGCCCAGGAACTTCTTACAAATCTCTAGCTTCTATTATGTCCATTTCCCAAGGGCACAGAGAAGAGTTACCGGGATATCATGGGTGGTTTTTCCCGTTCCCAAGGCGCAGAGGGAGTGTAGACCTATCACTGGGCTCACAAAACTGTCCAATGAAAAGCCCAGGAACTTCTCAAAAATCTCTGGCTTCTATTACGTCCATTTCCCAAAGCCACAGAAAAGAGTTACCGGGATATCATGGGTAGTTTTTCCCGTTCCCAAGGCGCAGAGGGAGTGTCAAACTATCACTGGGGTCACAAAACAGTCCATGGAAAGCCCAGGAACTTCTTACAAATCTCTGGCTTCTATTACGTCCATTTCCCAAGGCCACAGAGAAGGGTAACCGGGTTTTCATGGGTGTTTTTCCCCGTTCCCAAGGCGCAGAGGGAGTGTAAACTATCACTGGGCTCACAAAACAGTCCATGGAAAGCCCAGGAACTTCTCACAAATCTCTGGGTCCAATTACGTCCATTTCCCAAGGCCACAGAGAAGGGTAACCGGGATATCATGGGTGTTTTTCCCCGTTCCCAAGGCGCAGAGGGAGTGTCAAACTATCACTGGGGTCACAAAACAGTCCGTGAAGGGTCCAGGAACTTCCATGAGAGGCTTTTAAATAAGAAACTGAAGTGCCGCGATCGTTTAAAAATATGCTTGCCAACACCTCCGACACACACCACACGAGAGATCACACTGAAAGGCTCATGTACGTAACTTTCACACACACACACACACACACACACACACACACACACACAATGCTATCTGGCATCGTAAACGCACATACATATACGCACACACACACACACACACACACATAATAACGAAATTCATCGCATGTTTCACTTAATTTCCTCTTTAGTTAAATACCAAGATAAATAACGCACACACACGCTAAATGACACCGCGAACGCACACACATACACGCACACACACACACAATAACGAAATTCAACACATGTATCACTTAACTTTCTCTTTTGTTAGTTAGAGAAATATTGAGAAAAAAACAACGAAATTCATTTTTTAAGTACTTTTTTTTCTTATGCTGAACCCAATGATATTTTTTAATGATACAAAAATTTTACATATTTAAGTATCCCTTCAACCCGGTAGCAGCGACGGGCCAAATTTGTGGCTTTACCGTGTAGCAGTGACGGGCCAAATTTGTGGCTTTACCATGTAGCAGTGACGGGCCAAATTTGTGGCTTTACCGTGTAGCAGTGACGGGCCAAATTTGTGGCTTTACCGTGTAGCAGAGACGGGCCAAATTTGTGGCTTTACCGTGTGACGGACCAAATTTGTGGCTTTACCATGTAGCAGCGACGGGCCAAATTTGTGGCTTTACCGTGTAGTAGCGACGGGCCAAATTTGTGGCTTTACCGTGTAGCAGTGACGGGCCAAATTTGTGGCTTTACCGTGTAGCAGCGACGGGCCAAATTTGTGGCTTTACCGTGTAGCAGCGACGGGCCAAATTTGTGGCTTTACCGTGTAGCAGCGACAGGCCAAATTTTCACCATGATATAAACTCCCAAAATAGATGATGCACAAACTGATCACAAATTCGTTTATATATATTATGAAATTGTTTGTGTGAGGGGTGATTTTTTCTCATTAATTCGCTACGAGGGGCCTTCACCCGTGAACGTTGGCAGACCCTTTTCTGGGCTTTCAGGAGTCGTGGGTGTGATACGGTGGACCCTAAAAGGGGCTCACCATAAAACCCCAAATTCGAGCTAATTGTAGGTGGTGGTGGCATAGAGCAACCCACCATACATGCCCCGGGTCACAGTGGTGGGTGAGTGATCTTGAGATGGACTTTTTTGTCATAAGAACATAAGACGCAGGAGTCTGCAGAGAGGGTAGGGGCTGTACGAGGCAGCCTTTTGACTTAGCTCCCCGTGTGTCTAACCCCCCCCCACCTAAGCTGTCCATTTGTATTGGCATCACCACATGACTGCTATTCCATTCACACATCCACCCTGTTAGTAAATGTCATAGGTGTTGCTGTAAGGTCACGGCAGACTGAATTAGCTATCCACACGGTAATCACTTGTCAAATACTCTGAAGTAGACAACAAGCGACTCTCGGCTAGATGCCACACGTCACGAGACTGTTAATTTTGTAACAAACACCACCCAAAAGGAATGGAGTTTGAGTAAAAGTAATATTTTTAATGGTTTTATGGTTATGAGAGGAGTACATACTCTGATGTACGTTCCATGCTCTTTTCTTAGTCTCAAAATGAAGTGTAATATATAGTTTCTCGGCCATGTCTCGGCATTCCCGTAGCCAAAGCCCACGGGTTAAGAAACACGGTCCCTGCAGCTACCGGGTTAAATATACCAAAATTTAATGTATTTTATGTCACTCGAACTCCATCTTAGTTACAAAAATATGAAGAAAAATTGAACAGACCAGATCAGCATATTTAATCTATCCAGTAACGTTCGATCTTTCAACTTACACCAATTTGATATTCTCTTCCTAATACCAACAATCTAACCTTCCCATCACCTCAAATTCTCCTTCATATAGTCACGGAACAATGACTATCGCGTATATACATAAACAACAACAGAATTCAACGTAACCGAGGACCGAGACGCTTCCGAATTAAAGCTGTTTAGTGTATGTGTGTGTCCGGCCACATATGCGAGAGTTGACCACATGTACACCCACCCACGTTGACCACATGTACACCCACCCACTCACACAACACATGCCACTCCACCATCCACATATGTAAGGAGTTCCGTGCTGCCATTACTCCACTTAGGGCAGAGAAATGTACCTTCGACCTCCTTTTTAAATTTATATAGAATGAGAAATATTGTAGATCACATGTCCCTTCCTTCCTTCCTTCCTTCCTTCCTTCCTTTCTTCTCCTTTCCTTTCCTCCCTTCCTTTCCAAAACAGGAGCTTCAATATCCTTCCCTTCCTTTCCTTTCCTTTCCTTCCTCTCCTTTCCTTTCCTTTCCTCTCCTTCCCTCCCTCAGACACCACCTACTTTCCCTCCAAGATTTCAAAACACAACACAACATAGGAACTCCCATACCCTTCCCTTCCCTTCCCACCCTCTCTCCCTTTGTATATAAACCTAAGGACAGCAATATCACAAAGAAAACATCGGTAGGTCTCGTAAACACACCAGAAGGCTATATACGAGGGGGCAGCGAGCGTAATATTCCAGGTTTTCTTATATTGAGAACAGTACGAGGCTTTACTGATGTTTTCTCAGCAACACTGCCATGTATACGAGGAGGCAGCGAGCGTAATATTCCAGGTTTTCTTATATTGAGAACAGTACGAGGCTTTACTGATGTTTTCTCAGCAACACTGCCATGTATAGCACTGCCATGTATACCTGAGGAGGCAGTAATAATATAGTTTTTTCTATTGAGAAGAACAAAAGAGCTTATTTACTGTCTGAGGCTTTGCAGTGTTTTCTCAGCAACACTGCCATGTATACGAGGAGGCAGCGAGCGTAATATTCCAGGTTTTCTTATATTGAGAACAGTACGAGGCTTTACTGATGTTTTCTCAGCAACACTGCCGTCCTTAACGCTAAATAATGCCACAAGTTTGTCCCGCTGTGAGATTCTAAACATGCACGACCTATAAATATATCAGGTTTGAGTACATCTTTATATACCTTCAAAGCCTCCCATGTCAACAACTATCACTTACAGTCCCCTTGTATAACTGACTTGCATCCTTTGATTCTTGTGTAAGTCTTTTGGCATCAACACAGATACTAAGATTTGATCCCCCAACACAGCATGGCGGACTAGCTCACCAGTGTTACCAGACAGGCTGCACCCACACACCTCAGAATATAGATACATAGTTAGTTCATACCGAGACATGTATGTTGGGCAAGGAGAATGTCTTTGTGCGAGTCCATAGCTAATGTTTGCACACCTCCAGCACCCTTGACTCTGGGCTACTCACACGCACACACACACACACACATGCACTCCCACACTCATTCAAGAGCGTGATAGTTTCTTAGCCAGATGTGATGTGTGTTAGATATAGATACATAGTTAGTTCATACCGAGACATGTATGTTGGGCAAGGAGAATGTCTTTGTGCGAGTCCATAGCTAATGTTTGCACCCCTCCAGCACCCTTGACTCTGGGCTACTCACGCGCACACACACACACACACACATGCACTCCCACACTCATTCAAGAGCGTGATAGTTTCTTAGCCAGATGTGATGTGTGTTAGATATAGATACATAGTTAGTTCATACCGAGACATGTATGAACAGCACAGAGGACGTCTTTGAGTGAATCCATAGCCGACGTTTGAGCTTGACTCTGGGCCACTCACACACACACACATATGCACTCACACATTCATTCAAGAAGAGGGTGATAGTTTCATAGCCAGATGTGATGTGTCAGACTCGCGCCTCCTCATATCCACTCCTTCACCCCCCGCCCAGATTAACGTAACATCGCTGCGTGGAATGCCAACAGTGTCTCGGAAAGGTCGGACAAAGTTATCAGCTCTCGGGAAAACAAGGAACAGTGGAAAATATATATGTTACGCTTATTTACACACACGCACACACACACACACACTCAATGGCAAGGCAATGCGATACGATTAGGCTATGGTAATGGCGAACGGCGACAGACAATGCTATACCACACTGTAATTCGCCTCGGTTTTTGTGTCGGTCGCAAAAATGATGATTCACAGAGTTTATTGAGGCGATGATTCCTCGGAGCGACGGACTGGCATGGGGGTGGAGGAGGGGGAGAGGGGGACACTCGGCCAGTCTTGGGGTGCCTTACGAGGGTGTTGGAGGGGGTAGGAGACGCCCAGCCGGTTATTAACGTTCTTTTGGTACACTTGATAAGATTAATTTTGTCTTTCTCTCTCTCATGTACCCAACCCAGCACTGTCCTTCTCCTCCTGTACCCACTCAAGCACTCTCCCTCAGTGTAACGTACCCATCTCAGCGTTCCCCATCTTCTCCTGTACCCATTATAGCACTCTCTTCCTCCCTCACTGTCCTGTACCCATCTCAGCGCTGTCCATCTCCTCCTGTACCCATATAAGCACTCTCTCCCTCCCTCACTGTCCTGTACCCATTTCAGCGCTGTCCATCTCCTCCTGTACCCATGTAAGCACTCTCTCCCTCCCTCAATGTCCTGTACCCATCTCAGCGCCCTCCTCCCCCTCCTGTACCCATCCCAGTGTTCACCTCCGTCCGTACCCATCCCAGCGGCCTCCATCTCCTTCCTCACTGTCACGTATCCATTTCAGCACATTCCTCCTCCTCCATCTCCAGTCTCTCCATCTTGAAGTCCTGGCTCTCCTCCTCCTCCTCCTCGTCCTCCTCCTCCATGCCCTTCTCCGCCGGCTTGTCACTGGGGTCTGGCTGCTCCTCCTTCACGCCCTTCGAGTCCAAGTACTGCTGGACGCTCGTGTATCCCATCTTGCCGAGACGCTGTACGATTTGCCCGACCGCCTGCTGTCCGAAGGCCTTACGACACAGGGAACAGTTGCATATGCCGCGACAGACCGGGCAGCACCAGTCTGGGTCTAGGAGGGCCTTCCGCGCATCCTCGCCGTATCGCGTTCGAAGACACGGCCCGCAGAAGAAGCCGCGCAGTCCGACACACTTCCCGGAGCGACAGATTGTTTTGGTGTCGGAGGTCTTTTGGCGGCACTGGTGACACGAGGTTCCGTTCTCCTGGTCGTGCGTCTTTTCCTTGGGTTTCGTGGCGACGCGTTCCAGCATGTCCGCCGTGACCTCTTCCGGCTTGAGTATGTGTTCGATCTTCCGCCGAACGCACGGGGTACTCTTCCGCTTCTTCCTCGGACCATCGCCGCCACTCTGCTTACTCATGGATTTCCGCGCTTTATTCTTTGCGGTTTTCGGCGTGACCTGAAGATTCTCCTTGATCCCCTCGGCGCCACTCTGCTCCAGGAACCACTCCATCCAGGCCTTGGGGGAGCGCGCGGCCTTGGGCGGGGCGGAGAGCGGGTCTTTCTCCTTGGTCTCCTTGTCCTTCGCTGGGCTGGCCTTTAGCGAGGACGAGGCCTTCACCTTTTTCTTGGGTCTGTCCCGGTTACCCTTGATGAGGCACTGGGCTAATATGGACGAGGTAAGACCGCCCGCGTCATCCTGAAAAATCGACAAGATGGATTTACTCAAAGCGCTCTCGGTCACAACACTCTTACATGTTACTATAAATTTTGCTTAGTGCCCCCTGCCGCCCCCCCCGCCGAGCTCCGACAAGGACACAAGGAAGGAAGCAGCCCTCAAGTGACTCTTTTTTTTAATCCCCCTGAATCTCTGACCGCTGGGGTGTCGGGGCCCAGCGTGGCAAAATGAGTGCTGCGGCAACAACCCCGGAATACTGTGCTCGTAAATCCATCTTGCCTTTCTACAGTGACGTATTGTTTGCCGGAATGGACGAAAGACTCATTAAAACAAGCATGGTATATGTGGCTCAACACTGCATTACGTAAGCCAATGTAGGGAGACACTGTGTTACGTAAAACTGTGGGTAGACACTATTGCATAAGTCTAAATGCGTAACACTACTACGTAAGACTATAGAGAAACACTGTATTACGTACGCCAATGTGGGGAGACACTGTGTTACGTAAAACTGTGGGTAGACACTATTGCATAAGTCTAAATGCGTAACACTACTACGTAAGACTATAGAGAAACACTGTATTACGTAAGCCAATGTGGGGAAACACTGTGTTACGTAAAACTGTGGGTAGACACTATTGCATAAGTCTAAATGCGTAACACTACTACGTAAGACTATAGAGAAACACTGTATTACGTAAGCCAATGTAGGGAAACACTGTATTACGTAAAACTGTGGGTTAACACTGTCTTACGTATAACTCTGGGTAGACACTATTGCATAAATCTATATGGGCTACGTAAGACTATAGAGAAACACTGTATTACGTAAGCCAATGTAGCTAAACACTGTGTTACGTAAAACTGTGGGTTAACACTGTCTTACGTAAAACTGTGCAAGTAAACAGTGTATTACGTAAACCTTTGGACGTGAACATGCTGTATTACGTGAGGCTGTGTGGGGAAACATGACGTACTGGATAAGAAATGTGGGTAAACAGAATGTATTACGTAAGATGTGGATAGGCACTGTATTACGTAACACTATGTGGGTGAACACTGTATTACGTAAGACTGTAAGGGTTAACACTGCATTACGTAAGGCTGTGTGGGGAAACACTGTATTACGTGAGGCTGTGTGGGGAAACATGACGTACTGGATAAGAAATGAGGGTAAACAGAATGTATTACGTAAGATGTGGATAGGCACTGTATTACGTAACACTATGTGGGTGAACACTGTATTACGTAAGACTGTAAGGGTTAACACTGCATTACGTGAGGCTGTGTAGGTAACCATGACGTACTGGATAAGAAATGTGGGTAAACAGAATGTATTACGTAAGACTGTAAGGGTTAACACTGCATTACGTAAGACTGTAAGGGTTAACACTGTATTACGTAAGACTGTAAGGGTTAACACTGCATTACGTAAGACTGTAAGGGTGAACACTGTATTACGTAAGACTGTAAGGGTTAACACTGCATTACGTAAGACTGTGAGGGTGAACACTGTATTACGTAAGACTGTAAGGGTTAACACTGTATTACGTAAAGGTTTGTGCGTCAACAGGGTGTATTACAAAGACTGTGAGTGTGAACAAGCTGTATTAAATGGTCTATGTGGGTAAGACAGGCAGGAGGTGAAGCAATAGACCGTATGTGGCCACTCAACTCCAAGCTGTCCTTTCCATAGAGTTCAAGTTATTGACTAGAGTGCATCTGAGGCTGTCTCGGGGATACACGGCCATGGTGCTGCCGTCGCTCCAAGCCGATGATTGCACACACTTCACTCCGACCCGATTTCAGTTTTTCTCCGTGTCAAATAGTAGTCAGGAAATCGGGTAAGAGTAAAGTGTGTGCAGGCGTTGGCTTGTAGCAGTGGCAGCACCAAGGCCCTGTATCCTGGAGGCAGCCTCAGACGCACTCCAATACAGAACCTGAATTCTATGGAAAGTGCTGCTTCGACAGTTCACCGACTGGCCAGGTTTGGTATCCTGTCTAGCCAATACAGGCCATTACAGGATTATGGTAAACAAATGTATAGTGACCTGATGGACTCTGCCGGGCAAGCTTGTGGCCGGGTGACAGTCCATCAGTCTTTAACAACTACACCAAAGAAGAATATGAAATAAGTAAATGATTTTCTTTGTTTTTTTCACAGTAAGTATTGCAAAGAAGAGGAATGTTATGATACACACAAATGATTTTTTCTTCCTTTTCTTTCTTTGGACAACTAAAGCAAAGAATAATAGAAGTTGAAAATAAACACACAATTTCCTTAATGTTTTGTTTTCTTTTCCGTCACATTCAAACACACACACACACACACACACACACACACAGATGCCTTACACTAACAAGACAAACACACACACAGAGAGATTAATCAAACCAGCATGCAAAAGGTGAGTTTGGCATATTAAAAAAAACCTGTGGAAGCTTTAAATGTGGAGAGGAGTGTGGTGGCTGCTGTGTTGTCTTAAAGTCTATGTTCTGACACCATACACAGATGACCTACACCCTACACCCTATAGTCTTCCAAACATGTCGAGGCCAGTCTGGCGTAGGCTCCTGGGGGTCCTTTCCTCCCCTCTGCTCTCCCACACAGTCCCAACACCTATCCCGTCCTCTCATATGTAAGCTACAGGTAACATATGAGAGGACAAAATAGGTGTTGGGCAGCGTTGCCAAATTATGGTACTCATCGCATTGCATTGTAGTTTCTGACCGAAAACTATAGCAAAAAAAAAAAAAAAAGAGCATCAATAAATAAAAGTTTTAACGCTAACTTTAATGTTGTATCGTTGTTTGTGTTGTTGCGGCAGTCTTCGAGTCTAAAAATGATAAATGCAATGTTCAGAGTACGACAATTTGGCAACGCTGGTGTTGGGACAGTGTGGCAGAGGGGAAGGGAGGAATCACGGTTGCCAGATTATTGTACTCAAAGCCGCGTATTTACTGGTTTCTGGCCCATAACTGTTACCAAGAAGCACCATTAATTAACCATTTAAACAATAACCATGTATTAAGGCAGTTATTTGGGTGATGAAAGCAGTTTTGGGGTCGGAAATCGGCGAACATAAGAGGCAGAGTACGACAATCTAGCAACGGAGGGAGGAATGGACCCACGGAACCCAACGCCAAAACAGACTCGACAATTTGGTTTTGCTATAGGAGTGTGAGTGTGTGCGTGTGTGTGTGTGTGTGTGTGTGTGTGTTCTGGCCACCTGCCCCTCACACACCAAGGCCAGGTTTGTGGACAGTATAGGACACACATGGGAAACAGTTGCCAGTGTTCATAATCTGCAGCAACAATGACAAATACTGGATTTTTTTTCTGAAGGCATTTTTTTCTTTCTCTGCACTCTTTCTGTTGCCCTTGAGTGTTGTCCTTTGGTGTAAAAAAAAAATATACTAGTCACTTTTGAGTTACAAGTTATCAACACTATCACAAGTTGCCCGAGCACAATGCTACACACCTCAGACCTCTAGTGAAGACCTGATTAACCTCAGTCCAGTATGGATAAAACCAATCATTCACACGACACAGACTATGTTATGTTAGGGTGTGAGTGAAGGCAGCATGCACTAACACAAGGCAAAGGGAGGAGGAGGAGGAGGAGGAGGAGTCATACAGCCAAGTGAGGCCCTTCACACAACCTCTCCTGGCCGCCTTGAGCAACAGGAAAAATACTTGTTTACCAAAGGAAAGGATTGAAAATGATGATGAAACTCGCAACTAAAATTAGAATGAAACTATTATTGAGGCAAAAATATATATGAGTCCGAGTAAATCCTTTCTCGAAACTGAGCAACAGGAAAGATATTTGTGTACGTAAAACAAAATCTGTGATGAAGTTAACACGCAGTAGCATAACAGAAAACATTTAAGGCAAAAATATATGTAACTACAAATAAAAATAACTTGACTTGGGTAAATATATATTAAAGTTGCAAAATATCTATTGACCCGGTAGCAGCGACGGGCCAAATTTGTGGCTTTACCGTGTAGCAGCGACGGGCCAAATTTGTGACTTTACCATGTAGCAGCGATGGGCTAAATTTGTGACTTTACCGTGTAGCAGCGATGGGCTAAATTTGTGGCTTTACCGTGTAGCAGCGACGGGCTAAATTTGTGGCTTTACCGTGTAGCAGTGACGGGCCAAATTTGTGCCATGATATAAACCCCCCAAAAATAGATGATGCGTAAACTGATCACAAGTGCATTGATATATATTATGAAATGGTTTGCGTGAGTGATGATTTTTTCTCATGAATTTGCTTAGAGGGGCCTTCAGGAGACATGATCCCCGCAGCTACCAGGTTAAGCCAGAATAGATATTGAGTAGAAGGAATCAGAGAAAATGGATATGATAAGGGAAAATGGGTAATGTGACAAGATAAGAGGAGGAAGAGGAGGAAGACCGCAACAAATAGAGGAGGAAGAGGAGAAAGAAACCCCAAGAAAGAGAACAGTAAGCAGAGGAAGGAAGGAAGGCGCCAACACAGGACCAATGTTGCCAGACTGCCGTACTCCGCCTCCCAAGTCTGCCATTTTCCGACCCAAAAAACTGCCTTCAAATACAGCTATCGTTTAAGTGGTCAATTATTGGTGCTCTTGGTAACACTTATGGGCCAGAAACGGGTAAGTCCGCGGCTCCGAGTACGATAATCTTGCAACGGAACGCAGGACACACAACACAGGCAGAACAAATCAACACCATGCGAACTAAACAAGACATCACACTAACCTCACGCATTTTTCTCCTCCTGTGCTCCTCTGCCATTGCCGCCACACCGCCGTCATCCTCAACATACTGCAGGGAGGAGGAGAGAAGGAGTTAAAGGGGTGTCTGAAGGGAGCATTTCAAAGGGGGAATATAGAAGGAGTTATGGGGATGTCTGTAAATGGAAGATCCTGAACAAGGGAGGACAGAAGAGGGAATATCTTGAAGGAGGGGTAATATAGAAGGAGTTATGGGGATGTCTGTAAATGGAAGATCCTGAACAAGGGAGGACAGAAGAGGTTAAAGGGATGTCTTTTAATAGAATATCTTGAAGGAGGGAGAGAAGAAGGAGATCTCGAAGGGGAAATACAGAAGGGTTTACGGGGATGTCTGTAAATAGAATATCCTCAAGAGGGAAGGACAGAAGGGGATTAGGGGACAACTTGTAACGGAACATATCAAAAGGGGGTGGGCAATAGTGTTAATGGCTCAATGGATCATCTTAGAATCCTTAACTCTTACTAAGGACAAACAACATAATGCAAGGAGTTGATAGGATGTCTTTTAAGGGGATGCCTCTAAAATTTCAACCCTCCAAAGAGACATGAGAAAATGATAAGTAAAGTAAGGCATCAAATATCTCGGGAATTTGTGTAAAACAGAAAAAAAGAGAAAAATCATTGCGTTTATACTTGCATAGATGTCATATTTATTGCCCTATTATATTTCATTTCATTTTATTTATTTATTTATTTATTTTTGTAAGAAGTTTAGAGGATGAGATATGACATGGATACTACCACTACTACTACTACTACTATATCTACTACTACTACTACTACCATATCTACTATTACTACCACTACTACTACCACTATTACTAACCTGCGCGGCCACCAGGTTCTGTACAGGCGTGGACACCCTGGAGGAGTGGGCGCTGGCTTCCCCGTTGATGGAGTCCGGCCCGCCCTCCCCACCGGCCCCCCCATCGCTGTTCTGGCCACACACCGACATGTGCTGTGGCCAGTGAGATTGCTGTCGAGGAGAGAGAGAGAGAGAGAGAGAGAGAGAGTTAGACATGGACGGTATTAATGTGTGTGAGAAATTTACATAGATTTACATAGATATTCCGACCACACAGATCCTACGGGGAGAGATGAAGGGACACAGACAGACGGCTTGAGATTTCTATAGTATTTTTTAAGCTGGGAGGTACAGGAGCTGCCTTGTATAAGCCGACCGGCCTCTTGCAGACCCCTTACGCTCTTATGTTCTTATGTAATGTAGGTAGATTTTATTGTTTTTTGAGGGCATTATCTTCCTTTATTGCCGGGAGAGAAAAGTGTGCTGGGTGTTATTCTATAGTATTTCTTTGCTGGGAGGTCAAGTTAAATGTACTGTAGGTAGATTTTATTGTTTTTTGAGGACATTATTTTCCTTCATTGCCGGGAGAGAAAAGTGTGCTGGGTGTTATTCTATAGTATTTCTTTGCTGGGAGGTTAGGTTAAATGTAAGGTAGCTTGATTTTATTGTTTTTTGAGGACATTTTCCTTGTGGTGGGTGTTATTCTATAGTTTTTTTTGGCTGGGAGTCAGAATTTTTTTTTAAATGTAAATGTAAATGTACTGTAGGTAGATTTTATTGTTTTTTTTTGGGGACATTTTCCTTGTGGTGGGTGTTATTCTATAGTTTTTTTTGGCTGGGGGGTCAGATTTTTTTTTTACGGCAAAGGAGACAGCTCAAGGGCTTAAAAAAAATAAAATAACATAAAATAAAATAATGAAAAAAAATAAGCCTCCTAAATGTAAATGTAAATGTACTGTAGGTAGATTTTATTGTTTTTTTTAGGACATTTTCCTTGTGGTGGGTGTTATTCTATAGTTTTTTTTGGCTGGGGGTCAGATTTTTTTTTACGGCAAAGGAGACAGCTCAAGGGCTTTAAAAAAATAAATAAATAAATAAAATAATGAAAAAATAAGTTTTACGGCAAAGGAGACAGCTCAAGGGCTTAAAAAAATAAAATAAATAAATAAATAAAATAATGAAAAAAAATAAGCCTCCTAAATGTAAATGTACTGTAGGTAGATTTTATTGTTTTTTGAGGGTATTTTTTTTCCTTTACTGCCGGGAGGTAAGTGAGGCAGGAGGCCTATGCTCCACCCACCTGGCAGGGGTAGTCGCAGTATGAGGTGTTCCAGCAGCAGAAGAAGAGCGCCTCCTTGCCGCAGTTAGCGCACCACTGCTTGCGTTTGGTCTCCTCCACGGCGCGCTGCTTCTCCGCCTCCATCTGCCGCCGCACCTCCGCCAGCCGCTCCATCATCTGCGCCTCCATCTGCCTCCGCCCCTCCATCATCTGCGCCTCCATCTGCCGCTTGGCCTCCTCCACCGCCCGCTGCTTCTCCGCCTCCAGGTTGGCGCGCATCTCCACCAGCATCACGTCGGCGTTGTGGCGCACCTCCGCCACCTCCTGCTGGTGCCGCCAGTTGGTGCGCTCCAGCTCCAGCTGCAGGGCCGCCACGCGCGCCTCCGGGGTGCCCGTCATGACCAGGCCGCCCAGGATGTCCTCCAGGGTGGCACGCATCACCTCCGCCAGCTTCTGGGAGTGCTTGTGGAGCTGTGCCGATAGGGGTCCAGCCTCGGGGGGGAGGTGCCGGGGCGGGGGGCCGGCCGGCATGCGCGTGGGCACCATCATACCCATGCCCCCCACCCCCCCGGGCATCCTCATCCCCGAGGTGGTCATGATGGGACCCCGGCCACCCCCCATGTTCATGCTGCCAGGGGGGGGCGGCCCAAACACCCCCCGGGAACCCACACTGCTGGAGGGGGGCGCCTGGGGGTGGGAGAGCGGCGGGGGGGGCGGCAGGCTGGCCCCGCTAGTCTGAGGTGAGCTGTTCGACGACGCAGACACCCTGGGGGCTGCCTGGGCCGAGGGGGAGCTCTGGGGGAGGCTATGCGGGGCGACGGTGGGGGACGTGTCTCTCGGGTGCGACGCGGCAGCCGGGGCGGCGGTGGTGGAGACGTTGGGGTCTGACGGGGCGGTGGTGGTCTTGGGCTTCTGTCTCTCGGTTGCCCCGGACATGGGAATGATGGAGATGGAGGGGCTGAGGCGGGTCGTGTCAACCCCAGACGGCATTTTGACCTTTTCCTTCTCCTTGACCTTTTCCTTGTCCTTATCGCGATCCACGGCCTTCGTCACGCTAACACTGCACCCTAAGGACGAGATATGCTGCTCCATGTTCTTGCTTTCGGCGTCTTTCGTAGCGGCAGACGGTGCGGACGACGGCACCTTAGGGCAGTTCTTCCCGGCATCCTCGCTGGCACCCTTCTTCTCCTCCTCGGTAGACTCCTCCATTCTCGGCACTTCCTTCCGGGTCAACGTAATGCTGTCCCCGTTGGTCCGGTCGCCGCCGAGGGATTTCCCGTCGAGGCGAGTTATTGCTATCGTTCCCATCGTCTTCATGAGCTGCACCGCGTCGTAGAGGGAGCTCCGTGCGGCCTCGTCATCCGCGGCCTCCTTCTCCTTCTCCTTCGCTGCCATCATCGCTTCTCTCCTCTCATCCTCAGTCTCAATCTCCTGCTTAATAACCTGCTTCTCCGTCGCTTGAGTTTCCTCCTTTTCTGCTGGTGGTGGTGGTGGTGGTGGTGGTAGAGGTGGTGTTGTTGATCTTGGTTGTGGTTGTTGTGGTGGTTCAGGTTCTTCCTCCTCCTCCATTGCTTCTTCCTCCTCCTCCTCCTCCTCTTCCTCCTTGCTGGGTTCCTCCTCCTCCCGTTTGACGTCAATTTCCATTTGGTCGCTGCTGCTGTTGGTGGTGTCCCTCGCTCCCTCATCTTCCTCCCTCTCCTCCTCCTCCTCCTCCTCCTTCTCCTTATTCACTATGCTTTCTATCCGACTCTCCTCCTCCTCCTCTTCTTCTTCTTCACTCTCCTCCACATCCTTGTTCAACACCTCTTCCTTCTCTTCCTCATTTTCACTCCCCTCGTCACCTTCACTTCTCTCCTCTCTCTCTCCCTCATCGTCCTTTCCCTCACTTTTAATCTCATGTTTACGCTCACTCTCATCCTCGCTCTCGCTCTCCTCACTTTCCTTGTCTTGATCAGGTACTAGGTCGTTCGTCTCGGTTGGTTTTACGTCAATTTCAGCGTCATTTTCATCCTCGGAGTCGTCGGCGCCGCTCTCGATCTGCGCCTTTAAATCCTCCTTCATCTCGACGTCTTTCACATCCCGCTCATCCTCGCTTTGGTGGCCCTCCCCCTTGGCACTCTGGTCCCTTGCGTCACTCCCGGCACTCTCCCCTTCGAGATTAGCGTCCATTCTCTCACTGTGGTCGTCTGTGTACTTCATTTCGGTTTTCAAGGACTCGCTCGGCCGTTCGGAGTTTCGTTCATCCTTGACGTCGGTTCTGGTTACGCTTTCCCGGCTCGGCGATCTCCCGGTCTCCACTGTCGTGTTTTCACTACTCGAGGAGCTGTCGTCGTCCTTCTCCAGCTTAATTTTGTTCTCCGTCAGCGAGTCTTCAGTGGAGTTTGTGTTATTTTCAATTTTTATGCTGTTGTTCGTTAGTACAGAACCACCGAGGTCTTTCTTTTCCTCCTCTTCTTCTTCCTCTTCCTCTTCCTCCTCCTCCTCGTCTTCCTCCTCCTCCTCCTTGTTGTCGTTCTTATCGTCCTCGTCCTCCTCCTCCTCCTCTCCCTCCTTCTTTATCTCCTTCTTCGTCGCTTCTTCCATTTCATCGCCATTTCCGTCCTTATCACTCGCTGGGGTCGCCATATCCTCGTCCTCCCCATCTGAGCTGCCTCCTCCACCCCCTCCTCCTCCTCCACTTCCCTCTCCACCTCCTCCTCCTCCGCCCTCCTCCTCCTCCTCCTCCTCGCTTCTCTCAGGTTCGGTTTTAACGGCGGGCGACTTTCCGTTCACTAGAGAGGAGGTGTCGTCATCCTGGTGGTGAATATCTTCCCTTCCTTCCCTCTCTTCCGTCTCCTCCTCATCCTCTTCCATTTCCGAGTTCTCCGCCGATGATTTCTGTCCTGGATACTTCCCACAATCCTCCATTTCCTCATCGTCCTGGTCCTGGTCATCCTCCTCCTTGACCTTATCCGCTGGCCGACACAAGGACGCAGCGCTGAGGGTCAGGTCCTCGTCCTCTGAGTCATGTTCCTCCTTGATGCTCTTGTCCCTCTCCTGATTCAGTCCCGCCTCCTCCGACGGGCTCTTGCTGCCGCCCTTTCTGCGTCGTGTGTCTGCGGGCTGGATTGGCACCTCAGGCTCGGTCTCGGTGCCCTGTGTGGCGGAGGACGTCCCTGACTCCCGCCGGCCGCGTCTCATGCACCCGGCGCTGTCTGTCGAGGCGATGGAGGAAGTCTCGTCGTCTGGAAGTAAGGTGTTTAGGGTATGGTTTGTTCACAAGTAAGGTTGACTCGGAAAATTCATATATGCTTCCTTACTAATGAGACTTTCTATATAATAAAGTGAGGTCATTCTTTGTTGATTTATACCATAAGGTGCTGGCTATCATGTGTTTGAAGATACCCTAAACTTAACCTAACAAAACCCCAAACAGTCACTATAGGTCTTGACTCAGAAAATTCATATATGCTTCCTTACTAATGAGACTTTCCATACAACAAAGTGAGGTCATTCTGTGTTGATTTATACCATAAGGTGCTGGCTATCATGTGTTTGAAGATACCCTAAACTTAACCTAACAAAACCCCAAACAGTCACTAAAGGTCTTGACTCAGAAAATTCATATATGCTTCCTTACTAATGAGACTTTCTATACAACAAAGTGAGGTCATTCTGTGTTGATTCATACCATAAGGTGCTGGCTATCATGTGTTTGAAGATACCCTAAACTTAACCTAACAAAACCCCAGTCACTATAGGTCTTGACTCAGAAAATTCATATATGCTTCCTTACTAATGAGACTTTCTATACAACAAAGTGAGGTCATTCTGTGTTGATTCATACCATAAGGTGCTGGCTATCATGTGTTTGAAGATACCCTAAACTTAACCTAACCTAACCTAACAAAACCCCAAACAGTCACTATAGGTCTTGACTCAGAAAATTCATATATGCTTCCTTACTAATGAGACTTTCTATACAACAAAGTGAGGTCATTCTGTGTTGATTTATACCATAAGGTGCTGGCTATCATGTGTTTGAAGATACCCTAAACTTAACCTAACCTAACCTAACAAAACCCCAAACAGTTACTATAGGTCTTGACTCAGAAAATTCATATATGCTTCCTTACTAATGAGACTTTCCATACAACAAAGTGAGGTCATTCTGTGTTGATTTATACCATAAGGTGCTGGCTATCATGTGTTTGAAGATACCCTAAACTTAACCTAACCTAACCTAACAAAACACCAAACAGTCACTATAGGTCTTGACTCAGAAAATTCATATATGCTTCCTTACTAATGAGACTTTCTATACAACAAAGTGAGGTCATTCTTTGTTGATTTATACCATAAGGTGCTGGCTATCATGTGTTTGAAGATACCCTAAACTTAACCTAACCTAACCTAACAAAACCCCAAACAGTCACTATAGGTCTTGACTCAGAAAATTCATATATGCTTCCTTACTAATGAGACTTTCCATACAACAAAGTGAGGTCATTCTGTGTTGATTTATACCATAAGGTGCTGGCTATCATGTATTTGAAGATACCCTAAACTTAACCTAACCTAACCTAACAAAACCCCAAACAGTCACTATAGGTCTTGACTCAGAAAATTCATATATGCTTCCTTACTAATGAGACTTTCCATACAACAAAGTGAGGTCATCCATTGTTGATTCATACCATAAGGTGCTGGCTATCATGTGTTTGAAGATACCCTAAACTTAACCTAACAAAACCCCAAACAGTCACTACAGGTCTTGACTCAGAAAATTCATATATGCTTCCTTACTAATGAGACTTTCTATACAACAAAGTGAGGTCATTCTGTGTTGATTCATACCATAAGGTGCTGGCTATCATGTGTTTGAAGATACCCTAAACTTAACCTAACCTAACCTAACAAAACCCCAAACAGTCACTATAGGTCTTGACTCAGAAAATTCATATATGCTTCCTTACTAATGAGACTTTCTATACAACAAAGTGAGGTCATCCATTGTTGATTCATACCATAAGGTGCTGGCTATCATGTGTTTGAAGATACCCTAAACTTAACCTAACCTAACCTAACAAAACCCCAAACAGTCACTATAGGTCTTGACTCAGAAAATTCATATATGCTTCCTTACTAATGAGACTTTCCATACAACAAAGTGAGGTCATTCTGTGTTGATTCATACCATAAGGTGCTGGCTATCATGTGTTTGAAGATACCCTAAACTTAACCTAACAAAACACCAAACAGTCACTATAGGTCTTGACTCAGAAAATTCATATATGCTTCCTTATTAATGAGACTTTCCATACAACAAAGTGAGGTCATTCTGTGTTGATTCATACCATAAGGTGCTGGCTATCATGTGTTTGAAGATACCCTAAACTTAACCTAACCTAACCTAACAAAACACCAAACAGTCACTATAGGTCTTGACTCAGAAAATTCATATATGCTTCCTTACTAATGAGACTTTCTATACAACAAAGTGATGTCATTCTTTGTTGATTTATACCATAAGGTGCTGGCTATCATGTGTTTGAAGATACCCTAAACTTAACCTAACCTAACCTAACAAAACCCCAAACAGTCACTATAGGTCTTGACTCAGAAAATTCATATATGCTTCCTTACTAATGAGACTTTCTATACAACAAAGTGAGGTCATTCTGTGTTGATTCATACCATAAGGTGCTGGCTATCATGTGTTTGAAGATACCCTAAACTCAACCTAACCTAACCTAACAAAACCCCAAACAGTCACTATAGGTCTTGACTCAGAAAATTCATATATGCTTCCTTACTAATGAGACTTTCCATACAACAAAGTGAGGTCATTCTGTGTTGATTCATACCATAAGGTGCTGGCTATCATGTGTTTGAAGATACCCTAAACTTAACCTAACCTAACAAAACCCCAAACAGTCACTATAGGTCTTGACTCAGAAAATTCATATATGCTTCCTTACTAATGAGACTTTCTATACAACAAAGTGAGGTCATTCTGTGTTGATTCATACCATAAGGTGCTGGCTATCATGTGTTTGAAGATACCCTAAACTTAACCTAACCTAACCTAACAAAACCCCAAACAGTCACTATAGGTCTTGACTCAGAAAATTCATATATGCTTCCTTACTAATGAGACTTTCTATACAACAAAGTGAGGTCATTCTGTGTTGATTCATACCATAAGGTGCTGGCTATCATGTGTTTGAAGATACCCTAAACTTAACCTAACCTAACCTAACAAAACCCCAAACAGTCACTATAGGTCTACTTCATTCCTTCTTCCCTACTTCCTTATTTTAATCTGTATTGCATTTCCTATTATTCTTAAATTTATCCTTCATTATTTTTTGTTTTCTCTTCTCTCTTCTTCTTTATTCATATTTTTTCTTTTCCTTCTTTTTCATGTTTTATTTACTTTGTCCTTTTTTTTTGTTATTATGCTAACCTAACCTCCCCCAGCAGTACCTGAGTGGCCAGAGAGGCGTGAGAGGGCCCTGGAGTGTGGCCTCATGCGTTGGGGCACCGGGCCTTTGTAGTTTGGCAGCATGATCTTGATCTGGTCGGGGTCTGAGGGGTTGAACTGGATACGGTGTGGAGCGTATTTGAACTTGCCAAACTTCTCTCGGAGCTTGGCGATGTGCTCGTTAACCTGAGGAAAGGTGTGAGTGATTAAGAAGCTTCGTCAAACTATCACCAGGCTCATAACACTACCCAGGGAAATACAAATATGCCCTTTACCAAAGCCTTGTCAAACTATCACCAGGCTCATAACACAACCCTTGGAAATACTGATACAACCTCTACCAAAGCCTTGTCAAACTATCACCGGGCTCATAACACTACCCAGGGAAATACAAATATGCCCTCTACCAAAGCCTTGTCAAACTATCACCAGGCTCATAACACTACCCAGGGAAATACAAATATGCCCTCTACCAAAGCCTTGTCAAACTATCACCAGGCTCATAAAACCACCCACGGAAACACTGACACAACCTCTAATGGAGTCTTATCAAATGTTAGCGTGTAAGCCTTGAAATGTTTGAGTGTTAGGCAGGAGGAAATACAAGACTAATGAACTATGGGCTCTAAAATGCGCACCTCCTGCAGACACGCCTCCAGGGTTTTATTGCGATTCTTGAGAGGGGTCGGCATCTGCTCGGAGAATAGAAAACACTCCTTGATGGGCACCCACGATCTGGCAGGGGAGAGAACCATTTATAAGAATATTTATGAGTTAGAGAGACACAAATGGTTTTCACTGCTACACATAAGAGAATGAATAAATAAATAAATGGCCAGTTAAATAAATAAATAAATAGACCCATTCCTCCTCACCTGTCGTGCCGCCCAAAGAAGCGAACATCCACATTGCCGTCTTTCCACTTGACAGCCTTGGCCGGCCAGAAAGGAAAGCCCTTCAGCCGCGCCCAGATGAGCGGGTGAGCCGACCTCTGCCGGGGGTGAGGGCGGACTTTAGTATATTGTCTTTTTGGAGGTAAGGTAAAAACATCACACACATGACATAATTTACACACACACACACACACACACACACACACACACACAAAAATCATCTCAAATCCATACATCCACACACACACACATAGATGATCCCATATACTTACACACACTCAAAAACCAACCCTCCCATACTCACACACACACACACAAATCATCTCAAATCCATACTTACATACTTACACACACACACATAGATGATCCCATATACTTACACACACTCAAAAACCGACCCTCCCATACTTACACACACACACACACAAATCATCTCAAATCCATACTTACATACACACTCACACACATAGATCATCCCATACACTTACACACACTCAAAAACCGACCCTCCCATACTCACACACACACACAAATCATCTCAAATCCATACTTACCTACACACACACACACACACACACACACACACACAGATCATCCCACACACTTACACACACTCAAAAACCAACCCTCCCATACTTACACACACTTCTGTAAACCAGCTCTTGGGGTTTTGGTGAGCGTTCATGTAGCAGTCCGGACAAGTCTCTATCTCACTCATCTCCTGCTTCAGTATCTTCACCAGCGAGCGAGCCATCGACGAAACCTTGGAGTTGGCTGCGGCAGAGGAGACACGAGGGTAAGACACCACTGGGACCTCTTAGTAGCATGGTCATATAAGCAACACAAGCACATAATGAAAAGATGTAAAACAGATCAATAAAAATGAGAAGTATCGAGTTTTTATCATAAGTTTTTCAAGCCAGACTTTCAAACAGAGAAGCAGACAGTTTTTCAGTAACAACAACACACTTACAGAACATGACCTCCTGCCCCACAGACCTAACCAAACTTACCCTAGCCTAACCTAACCTAACCCTTCCTAATGTGGTCTGACCTAACCAAACTTACCCTAACCTAACCTTTCCAAAAGTGGTCTGACCTAACCAAACTTACCCTAACCTAACCTAACCCTTCCTAATATGGTCTGACCTAACCAAACTTACCCTAACCTAACCTAACCCTTCCTAATATGGTCTGACCTAACCAAACTTACCCTAGCCTAACCTAACCCTTCCTAATATGGTCTGACCTAACCAAACTTACCCTAGCCTAACCTAACCCTTCCTAATATGGTCTGACCTAACCAAACTTACCCTAGCCTAACCTAACCCACATATTTTCTAATCTAGTAGTTCATATACAGCCACAAAGTGAAGAAGAGGAAGGAAGAGGAGGAGGAGGAGGAGGAGAAGGAGGAGAGAGGAAACAGGCAGAGTAGTCCCTAATTCATTCTTACCCTTCTTTAACCTGGAAGCAGCGACGGGCTAAATTTGTGGCTTTACCGTGTAGCAGCGACAGGCCAAATTTTTGCCATGATATAAACCCACCCAAAATAGATGATGCATAAACTGATCACAAATGCAATGATATATGTTATGAAATGGTTTGCGTGAGTGATGATATTTTCTCATTAATTTACTTAGAGGGGCCTTTAACCTAACCTAACCTAACCTAACGTAAGAAACATGACCCCCGCAGCTACCGGGTTAAATATCACAGAATTATGGACGGGGAAAAAAGAAGAACAAGGAAGGGAGAACAAGCAGATATATACAGAAGCCCATCATCCGTTCCTTACCTCCATTGAATATCACAGAATTATGGACAGAGGAAAAAAGAAGAACAAGGAAGGGAGAACAAACAGATATATACAGACGCCCATCATCCGTTCCTTACCTCCATTGAATATCACAGAATTATGCACGATCCAGCGGGCGTCGGATGAGAAGGCTTCCGTCGAGCCGTAGAACTTTCTCTTAATGTTGCGTTCCAGCGAGGTGAAGTCAACCGGGTGAACCACAATGTCCTCGTAGGTGGGGAACTCCGTGGTGTCTACCGGCTTGGTGAATGGCTCCATCTGGCGAGGATTATTATTATTATTATCATTATTATTATTGTTATTATTTAGAAGCATGGACACTAGGGAGGAGAGAGTGTATTTTCTTAATCTTATCTCTTTATTACTATGATTTTCCCCTTTTATTATTATTTTTATCCACAGTTTATATTCAATTTTTTGTTGTGGAATCTTTATTGATAGTTCTGTGAGGTCTGAGTGTGACGATTTCCATTTTCTTTACTATTCCTAATCTCTTTCTTTACTAACACTTTCCCTTTGTATTCCTTATCTTTATTTCTATCTATTATCTTTATCTTATCTCTTTATTATGACTATTCTTCCCTTTGATTATTATTTTAACCCACAGTTTATATTCAATTTTTTGTTGTGGAATCTTTATTGATAGTTCTGTGAGGTCCGAGTAGTGAGGATTTCCTAGTTTTCTTTTCTATTCCTAATCTCCTTCATTACTAACACTATTATTGTCATGGCTAACCCTTTCTATAAGACTTTAGTACTTTCTCTTTAATCATTATCATTCCTCACACATTCTGTAAGAGATATATAAGGCTGTCTTGAGTTCTGTAAGTTCTGTAAGGGTGTCTGAGTGAGTGTCTGGGTGGGTGGTGTTCTGTAAGGATGTCTGAGTTCTATAAATTCTGTAAGGGTGTCTGAGTGAGTGTCTGGGTGGGTGATGTTCTGTAAGGATGTCTGAGTTCTGCAAGTTCTGTAAGGGTGTCTGAGTGAGTGTCTGGGTGGGTGGTGTTCTGTAAGGCTGTCTGAGTTCTGTAAGTTCTGTAAGGGTGTCTGAGTGAGTGTCTGGGTGGGTGGTGTTCTGTAAGGATGTCTGAGTTCTATAAGTTCTGTAAGGGTGTCTGAGTGAGTGTCTGGGTGGGTGGTGACATACCCCAGCGATGGTTTTGAGCCTGTTGAGCGCGTACTTGAGCAGTGTGCACAGCTGCTCCACAGAGATGAGCTGCATAGACCGTGACCTGCAGGGGAGGAAAGACACTCGTAAGACACAACACTGGGACATAAAATAACAGACATCGTACTCATAACCTGCATAGAACATGGCCTACAGAGGGGAGGAGAGACACTCGTAAAGACAGAACACTGGGACATAAAATAACAAACATCGTACTCATAAGCTGTATAGAACACGGCCTACAGAGGGGAGGAGAGACACTCGTAAAGACAGAACACTGGGACATAAAATAACAAAGACATCATATTCATAAGCTGTATAGAACATGGCCTACATAGGGGAGGAGACACACTCGTAAAGACACAACACTGGGACATAAAATAACAAACAGAACATCTTAACCATAAGCTGTATAGAATGTAACCTGAAGAAATAAGGAATGGGATACATAAAGACAATTCTAAGCAATTAAATAAATAAATAAGAAATCAACACTAATATAACCAAGCCTGGATACTTAAGATTGAAGGAAAACTAGTACTAGGCCTACTTGTAACCTGACCTATAGAAATGATAGATAGACATTCATAGACAGTATATAAGGCAATGAAATTCAGAAATATGATGTTTGATGTGACAATCTGTTCTCGGCACTTTATAAGGAGATTAAAATGAAAAATGGGGGTAATATAAGTTTGTGCCCTTCAGAAATACAGAAAGCACTGAAAAAGACAGAACATTGTGCAATAAAATAAAAGAAATATGACCTTTGGTGAAATATAGCCAGCTCTGCATTAAAACTGTAGATTAAGATAAAGAATGGAAGCTAAAATTGGACCTGCATAGATTGTAACATGACAGAAATGACGTTAAGAAAGAACATTGTGCAATAAAATAAAGAAATATGACCTCTGTTGCAATATAGCCAGCTCTGCATTAAAACTGTAGATTAAGATAAAGAATGGAAGCTAAAATTGGACCTGCATAGATTGTAACATGACAGAAATGACGTTAACAAAGAATAATAGGAAATAAATTAAGAAATATGACCCTATATTAAGATTGTAGATAAAGAATGGAACCTAATATTAGACCTGCAAGGAACGTGACCTCCAGAAATTATATAAAACACTCATAAAGACAGAATACAAGGCAATAAAATAGATATATGACCTCTGACGCAATATGGCTTGTTCCCTGTATTAAGACTGTAGATTAAGTTAAAGAATGGAAGCTAATATTAGACCCGCAAAGAACGTGGTCTGCAAAAATTATATAAGACACCCATAAAGACAGAATACAAGGCAATAAAATAGATATATGACCTCTGACGCAATATGGCAAGTTCCCTGTATAAGACAACAGCTTAATATAAAGAATGGAGCCTAATATTAGACCCGCAAAGAACGTGGTCTGCAAAAATGCAATAAAGCTCTCATCAAGACAGAATAATGGGCAATAAAATAGAGAAATAGGGCGTTTTAATGCACTATAAGCAGTTCTTGGCACCCAGCTCGAGGCAAGGGAAGGGAAACACGAGCTTGATGGAACGTGACTTGCTACACACACACACACACACACAAAGGGAATATTAAGTAGTAAAAATAACAAAGGAATGAAAGTTATGGCAATATATTATAATTTCAAGCCATTAAAGTAAAGGACGGAGAAGGGAAACTATTATAAAACCTAGCAATTGATAAAAACACTAATATAAAACACTTCTATGGACGTAATGTAAGTTAATAGGAACAAAGGAATGGAAGTTAAGGCAATATATTATAACTTCAAGCCATTGAAGTGAAGGACGGAGAAGGGAAACTATTATAAAACCTGGGAATTGATAAAAACACTAATATAAAACACTTCTATGGACGTAATGTAAGTTAATAGGAACAAAGGAATGGAAGTTAAGGCAATATATTATAACTTCGAGCCATTGGAGAGAAAGACGGAGAAGGGAAACTATTATAAAACCTAGCAATTGATAAAAACACTAATATAAAACACTTCTATGGACGTAATGTAAGTTAATAGGAACAAAGGAATGGAAGTTAAAGCAATATATTATAATTTCTAGCCATTGAAGTGAAGGACGGAGAAGGGAAACAATTATAAAACCTAGAAATAGATAAAACACTCCTAAAACTCTTCTATAAACGTATAAAAAAAACAAATATAAAACAATAGGAACAAAGGAATGGAAGTTAAAGCAATATATTATAACTTCTAGCCATTGAAGTGAAAGACAGAGAAGGGAAACTATTATAAAACCTAGAAATAGATAAAACACTCCTAAAACTCTTCTATAAACGTATAAAAAAACAAATATAAAACAATAGGAACAAAGGAATGGAAGTTAAGGCAATATATTATAACTTCTAGCCATTGAAGTGAAAGGCGGAGAAGGGAAACTATTATAAATCGTAGGAATTGATAAAAGCACTCCGAAACTTCTCTTATAGACGTAATAAAAACCAACAGGAACTAAAGAATGAAAGTTAAAGCAATATATTATAACTTCGAGCCATTGAAGAGAAAGACGGAGAAGGGAAACTATTATAAAACTTTCAAACAGATAAAACAATCTTATTTAACAGTCCTACAGTCGTAATATGAAGCAATAACTACAAAGGAATGAAAGTTTGGGCAATATATAATAATTTCTCGATATTAAACAGAAAACTGGAGAAAGGAAGCCAATATATGACCTTCGAACACATAAAACAATCATACAAAATCACTTCTACAGACGGCATAAGACATCAAGCAGCGAACTGGAGGAAAAGAAACTAATATCAGACCTACAATCAGATAAAACACGCCTATAAAACATAATACCAGGCAATAAAACAAATAATATGACGTTTTAATGCATCATAACTCCACCTCTGGGCCCTCCATGCTACGAAGAAAAATGAAACGTCTGAAATATAATAAAAACACGTCTATCCACTATACCAGGACACTGAACTGAGACGTGGAGAAAATAAACCCCGATAAAACACTAATAAAACAATACCCAAGCAAATAAAACAAATAATAAGACGTTTTAATGCATCATAACTCCACCTCTGGGCCCTCCATGCTACGAAGAAAAATGAAACATCTGAAATATAATAAAAACACGTCTATCCACTATACCAGGACACTGAACTGAGACATGGAGAAAATAAACCCCGATAAAACACTAATAAAACAATACCCAAGCAAATAAAACAAATAATAAGACGTTTTAATGCATCATAACTCCACCTCTGGGCCCTCCATGCTACGAGGAGAAAGGAAACTGGTCTAGAGGATAATAAAAACACGTCTATCCACTATACCACTGAACTGAGACGTGGAGAAAATAAACCCCGATAAAACACTAATAAAACACAATACCCAAGCAAATAAAACAAATAATATGTCGTTTTAATCCCTCATAGCCACTTCTGAGGTCTGATATATGGTTGCTGGGTGATCTCGAGTCAGCAATTCTTGGGGGATCTTACACACGCTTCCTTGAGCCGTGGTCGTGAATAATGGGTGATGCAACGTTTGAGGAAGTAACATTAGACATCTGAGCAAACGTTGAGTTAATAAGAAGCTGAAATAATGAATACATGAGGGAAAGGAAGGGAGCAAGAGAGAGGAATTGAGTTTGAGAGGGTGGAAGTGTTTAGGTTGGGAGGAGGGGGAGGAAAAAGTTTGAGTGGGTGTAAGAATGTATAAGTGGATATAACATTATACATCTAAGCTAACGTTGGGAGTTATAATAGAAGCTGAAATAATGAATAAGTAAGGAAAGGAAGGGAGAAAGAGAGGGAGGAGAGTTTGAGAGGATGTAAAATGTATAAGTGGATATAACATTATACATCTGCGCTAACGTTGGGAGGTATAGAAGCTGAAATAATGAATGAATACATGGGGAAAAGGGAGATGGAGAGACAGGAGGGAGAGTCTGAAGAGAGGAGAGCTTGAGTGAGGGAAAATTGAGTAAAAGCTGAAATAATGAATGAGGAAAGGAAGGGAAAGACAAGAGACAGGGAGGATGTAAGTAGAGCTTCAGTGCGTGATTCTACAACATTATACATCTGATGAAACGTTGTCAGTTAATAAGAAGCTAAAACAATGAATACATGAGGGAACGGGAGAGAGAGAGACAGGAAGGGCAAGTATGAGGCTGAGCTCGTGTGAAAGTGAACATTGAGTACGTGAGTCAAACATTATAGCCGGGGGACACGTTAACAGCTGGCGGGGTAATGAGCCGTCACCGAGGGCATAAAAGGAAGTTAGGAGACATAAAAGGCAGGATAAGAAGGGAGGAAACGAGGGAGAGCCAGGATGGATATTGTAATGGCTCCCTCTCCCTGCTCTCTCTCTCTCTCGGGGGGTTAGGTTGAAGTCACGCTCGGCCGCCCCTGTCAGCCATGTCCGACCCCCAGGGCAAGGGATGGGAGGCGAGAGGCGGAGAAATCATGGGGGAGGGAGATATGTGGAGGGGGAGAAGAGGGGGGCAGGAGGGAGGGCAAGTATGTGTGTGTGTGTGTGTGTGTGTGTGTGTCCTGCCTTCCTTCTCCTCGCTCGCCTCCAATCTCCATCCCTCCTCCTTCTTCTCCCTCCCTCCCTCTTCCCACACACCCTCATTCAGCGCCATAATAGGATTCTGCGAGGCTTATTGTGTTCACTCACGAAGCCCGCCAAGAAAAATGGACGTGGATAACATTGTGTGCCATTTCGCGAGCCCCTTTGCACGCCTCGAGACAGGGGCGCCGGGGGGAAGGAAGGGAGGGTAGCGCAGGGCGGGATCGAGGTAATATTTTAGGTATATCCGTACACACCGCCACTATCCATGTTAGGGGGATGACCCAGGCTTTATTCCAGCGTTAATATATATGCTGGGCGGGAACTCGGGGGAAGACAGAGGAGGAGGGGGCAGGGGGGAGTCGCTGGCATGTGTCCAAAACCACCGGGGCCACTGGGGGCGGAATGGCGGTTAGGTTAGGGGGGATGACCCAGGGTTTATTCCAGCGTTAATAAATATGCTGGGCGGGAACTCAAGGGAGACAGAGGAGGACGGGGCATGGGGGAGTCGCTGGCATTTATCCAAAACCACCGGGGTCACTGGGGGCGGAATGGCGGTTACTGGGGAGCACGAGGACAGCCCAAATAAATATGCTGGGCGGAAACTCAAGGAAGACAGAGGGGGAGGGGGCATGGGGGAGTCGCTGGCATGTGTCCAAACCCACCGGGGTCACTGGGGGCGGGATGGCGGTTACTGGGGACTGGGGAGCACGAGGACAGCCCAAATAAATATGCTGGGCGGAAACTCAAGGAAGACAGAGGGGGAGAGGGCATGGGGGAGTCGCTGGCATGTGTCCAAACCCACCGGGGTCACTGGGGGCGGGATGGCGGTACTGGGGACTGGGGAGCACGAGGGCAGCCCAGGGGTTCAGCCGCCCTCGTGTCCCTCCGTAACTGCAGGCAGATCAATCAAGGGTCAAGGCTGCCACATCGATCTCAGGCCGCAAGGTGAGGCCGCAGGCGCCCCCCTCACACCACCCTTGCCGCCTCTACCACACGCGAGGAGGTACTTCCCGCGCCTCCTCCCGTCACCGCATGCCTCCTCGCTCGCTCCCTCCCTGCTACCTCCCTCTCCCTCCTCGCTCGCTACCTCCTCACCCTCCCTGTACAAGAGCTCTGCCTGTCTAGTTCGTGTCTATACTTCTTTGCTTCCCGTGTCTTATATCATTGTCTCCCTTCTTCTCTCCCTCCCTTTACGAGCTCTGCCTGTCTAGTTCGTGTCTATACTTTGCTTCCCGTGTCTTCTGATATCATTGTCTCCCTTCTTTCTTCTCTCCCTCCCTCTCCCTCCCTTTACGAGCTCTGCCTGTCTAGTTCATGTTTAAACTTCTCGTGTCTTCTATCATCACAAGCCTTCCTTTTTTTTCTTCTCTCCCTCCCTTGACGAGCTCTGCCTGTCTAGTTCCTGTCAATAGTATACTTCACTTTACTTCCCGTCTTTCTATCATCACAAGCCTTCCTTTTGCCTTCTCTCCCTCACTCTCCCCCATCCCACCCTCCTCTCCCTCCCTTTACGAGCTCTGCCTGTCTAGTTCGTGTCAATAGTATACTTTTCACTTTACTTCCTGTCTTCTTTTCATAACAAGCCTCTCCTTTCTCCTATTACGAGCTCTCCCATCAGTCTACTAATACTTCGCCTATACACTCTTTCCCTTCCTCTCCCTTCTCCCCCATCCCTCCCTTTACGAGCTCTCCCGCCCGTCTCGCTGGGTCCAAGGTCTCTTTATGCTCAGCCGTGGACCTCAACACCGCTCCCCAGTCCCCAGTCCACACAAAGCTGACTAGCCGTGGGAAATGAGAGGACCTGAGGAGATGAGGGGGAGGGGTTACTGTGGCAGGGAGAGTGATCGCCAGGGTGAATATACGTAAGGGCGACATGGCGACCGAGGGCTTTTGGCGGGAGAGAGACGCCCTCTCTGACTAATCCCTGTTGCTTCCCCTCCTCCTCCCTGACCCTGTGCTTCACCCTTCTCTCGCTCGCAGATCAACTCCTTCCCCCAACGCATCGGACAAAAATCATCTGTATTCATATAGTTCGCTGCTTTCAGTAATTTCCTGTTGCTATATTTTTTTCCTTGTATTCGTGTTCCTCTCTGCCCTTCACCCTCCAACGTTGGGTCTCCTCTCTCCCTCTCTCTCTCTCTCAAAGCATCGGACAAAACTCATCGTATTCATCTAGTTTCCTGCTTTCATCAATTTCCCGTTGCTATATATTTTTTTTCTCCTTGTATTCGTGTTCCTCCCTGCCCTTCACCCCTCAACGTTAGGTCTCCTCTCTCCCTCTCTCTCACAAAGCATCGGACAAAACTCATCGTATTCATCTAGTTTCCTGCTTTCATCAATTTCCCGTTGCTATATATTTTTTTTCTCCTTGTATTCGTGTTCCTCCCTGCCCTTCACCCCTCAACGTTGGGTCTCCTCTCTCTCTCTCCCTCTCTCTCTCACAAAGCATCGGACAAAACTCATCGTATTCATCTAGTTTCCTGCTTTCATCAATTTCCCGTTGCTATATATTTTTTTTCTCCTTGTATTCGTGTTCCTCCCTGCCCTTCACCCCTCAACGTTAGGTCTCCTCTCTCTCTCTCTCTCTCTCTCTCTCTCTCTCTCTCTCTCTCTCACAAAGCATCGGACAAAACTCATCGTATTCATCTAGTTTCCTGCTTTCATCAATTTCCCGTTGCTATATATATTTTTTCTCCTTGTATTCGTGTTCCTCCCTGTCCTTCACCCCTCAACGTTGGGTCTCCTCTCTCCCTCTCTCTCACAAAGCATTGGACAAGACTTATCTGTATTCATATAGTTCGCTGCTTTCAGTAATTTCCTGTTGCTATATTTTTTTCCTCGTATTAGTGTTCCTCCCTGCCTGTCACCCTTCCTCTATCGTTAGCTCTCTCATTTGCAACCATCTACGTAGTCCATCGATTTTAATTTCCCAGTTGGTTATATTCTTTGCGTCTTCCATTAGTTAGTTCGAGTAATGAGGTAGTGTGCTCCCTGCCTCAAGGTCACATCAATTAACTCTTTCTTCTCTCAAAGCATATCGGACAAGACTCAACTATCTTCACCTACGTTGTCTGTCGCTTTTATTAATTTCTCAGTCGGTTTTATTTCTTCTTAACTTCTCGTTCTTGGGTTCGAGGTTGTGTCTTCCCAGCGTCAAGGTCACATTAACCCTTTCTTCTTTCAACCCATATCAGACAAGACTCAACTATCTTCATCTACGTTGTCTGTCGCTTTGATTGATTTCTGTCAGTTTTAATTCTTCTTAACTTCTCGTTCTTGGGTTCGGTAAGACGAGGTTGCGTGTTCCCCATCTGAAGGTCAAATTAACTTTCTTCTTCCCACGTATTGGACTATATTCACCTACGTAATCTGTGGCTTTCATTAATTTCTCAGTCAGTTTTATGCCTTCTTTATTTCTCCTCGTTCTTGGGTTCGGGTAATAAGACGAGTTTGTGTGTTCACATCTGAAGGTCAAATCAACTTTCTTCTCACGTATCGAACAAGACTCATCCTTGTTCATCTTCTTTCCTTCTTTTAGTTTGTATTTCTCATCTAGTTCTTCTGTTCACCATTCTTCTTCATCTTCTGTATTTCTCCCATTCGTTAGTTCGAGTGGTGTTAAAACGAGGTTGTGTGTCCCCGTCAGGGTCATACACGCCCCCCGGGACACCTGCGTAGGGAGTCCCAGGGGCCGGTAATTGTTGCTTCAGGTGTTCCTTGATTGCCCAGCTGCCACCATGACCGCCGCCCCGGCCCGCCCTTATGCCAGCCCCAACGCCCCGCCCCGCCCCGCCCTGGCTGCTCGCCCAAGCTAACACGCAGAAGGCCATTATGGGACCGTTATAATATACAAGGCCATTAGACCACCATTGTATTGTAGTTGGAAAGTTTTGTTTAGTCAGCGCAACATCTGTGGTCATATGCCGGAGAGACAAGGGGAAGGAATTATAGAAGGGAACAGACCCCAGGAGACGGGACACAACCCCCAATTAATACCTGATACCCATTCACCGCTGGGTCGACAGGGGCGTAGGGTATCGGAAAAACCGCCCAAATTTCTCCACTCCGCCCGGGAATCGAACCCAGGCTCTCTCCCATTGTATTGTAGTGAGTAAAAAAAATATTACACTAGCGAGCTCACTACACCTCACTATACCCAACCAGCTCCTACATTTGTTATTATTATCATTATTACTATTATTCATTATTACTGAGGGCACAGAGGATACTTAAATAACTGATATAGACCTAAACTAAGTCCCCTAGATGAGCATAAATGGAAAGAATAACAAGGAAATGACAGTACAGTATAAAATGATAGTGTTACTCGTATTACTTAAGCTCTTGGGAAAACATAAGTGAATCTAGAAGCATACAAAACAGCTAAATATAAGTCTAGCATAAAGTTAACTTCGTATTTATCCCCCCGAAGATATTTCTGTACACCAAATTCATTAACTCATTTATCCTCACAGCTTCTCAAGGCCATAAGACATCAAAATGGAAGTCTAGCATAAAGTTAACTTAAACTCATTTGTCCTCACAGCTTCTCAAGGCCATAAGACATCTATATGGAAGTCTAGCATAAAGTTAACTTAGTATTTATCCCCCCAAAGATATTTCTGTACACCAAATTCATTACCTCATTTATCCTCACAGCTTCTCAAGGCCATAAGACATCTAAATGGAAGTCTAGCATAAAGTTAACTTAGTATTTATCCCACCATAGATATTTCTGTACACCAAATTCATTAACTCATTTATCCTCACAGCTTCTCAAGGCCATAAGACATCTATATGGAAGTCTAGCATAATGTTAACTTAGTATTTATCCCACCCAAAATATTTCCGACTGTGTAACACCAAAAAAAATCCATTAACTCATTTATCCTCACAGCTTCTCAAGGCCACAAGACATCTAAATGGAAGTCTAGCATAGTCAACCTCGGATTTATCCCCCTAAAGACATTTCTAACACTGTACACCAAGTAAATTCATTAACTAATTTATCCTCCCTTCTTCTCATTCCCACAATCAAGATACATATTTCATCTTCCCAACACTACTACATCACAAAGCCATGGTGCTGTTCAATGCCTTCATGCTATAACTCTGAGGTTACTGAGTGCAATCATTAACTAATTTATCCTCCCTTCTTCTCATTCTCACAATCATATCACTTGGTTCATCTTCCCAACACTACCAAATCACAAAGCCATGGTGCTGTTCAATGCCTTCATGCTATAGTTCTGAGGTTACTGAGTGCAATCATTAACTAATTTATCCTCCCTTCTTCTCATTCCCACAATCATATCACATAGTTCATCTTCCCAACACTACCAAATCACAAAGCCATGGTGCTGTTCAATGCCTTCATGCTATAGCTCTGAGGTTACTGAGTGCATTCTGAACCGCCTTATAACCAATGCAGGGAGCCAATCAATGCATGTGTGTTCTGCTTGCATGATGTTGAATGTCTTAATGGAAGGGAACTCATGACTCACACCCACTTGACTCAACAAACGAGGCCTTACAACAAGCTCTGTGTGGTTTATTTTCCTTCGCTTCTGATGTACAGCTGTTATTACTCCATATAAAACTCTCTATGATGGAGTTAACATTGTAGGGAGTCAGCTCATGCCAAACACCCACTTGACTCAACAAACGCGGCCTTACAACAAGCTCTGTGTGGTTTATTTTCCTTCCCCTTTGATGTACAGCTGTTATTACTCCATATAAATCTCTCTATGGTCGAGTCTGTTTTGGCATTGGCTTCCGTGGGTCCATTTCTCCCCTATGCTCTGCCACACAGTCTCAACACCTATTTTTTCCTCTCATATGATACCTGTAGCTTACATATGAGAGGAAGGGACAGGTGTTGGGACTGTGTGGCAGCGCAGAGGGGAGGAAAGGACCCACGGGAGCCTACGCCAGACCGGCCTCGATGTATTTGGAAGACTATTTTTTTTTTTTTTTTTTTTTTTACAGCAAAGGAGACAGCTCAAGGGCCCAAAAAAGTAAACATTAATAAAAAAAAAAGAATCCAAAGAGGTGGCCGAAAGATAGGTCAGTTTCGGGAGGAGAGGTGTCCTGATAGTTGTATATAAGCTCAATTTCTACTCAATATGAATCCCTGCCTGTGTGTTTAACTTCCATAATGGTGATAATGTTGAAGGGAGCTTATTTATGCCTTATGACACTTACTAGGCTCTTAAAACAAGCTGTGCGGTCATTTTCCTTTACTTTGTTGCATATAGCTCAATTTTTGCTCAATATAAATCTCTGTCTGTGTGACCATCTTCCATAATGTTGATAATGTTTTAGGAAGGGAATTATGGCTCCCACACCCCCTTGGCACAACAAACAAGCTCCTCATTGTTTATATTCCTTCCCCTGTCTTGTATATAGCTAAACTTTTACTCAATATAAATCTATGTCTTTGTGTCCATCTTCCATAATAGTGATAACATTATAGGAAGGGAATTATGTCTCTCACACCCCCTTGGCACAACAAACAAGCTCCTTCTGAGTTGTTTACATTCCTTCCCCTGTCTTGTATATAGCTAAATTTTTACTCAATATAAATCTATGCCTTTGTGACCATCTTCCATAATGGTGATAATGTTTTAGGAAGGGAATTATGTCTCCCACACCCCCTTGGCACAACAACAAGCTCCTCATTGTTTATATTCCTTCCCATGTCTTGTATATAGCTCAATTTCTACTCAATATAAATCTATGCCTTTGTGTCCATCTTCCATAATAGTGATAACATTATAGGAAGGGAATTATGTCTCTCACACCCCCTTGGCACAACAAACAAGCTCCTCATTGTTTATATTCCTTCCCCTGTCTTGTATATACCCAAATTTTTACTCAATATAAATCTATGCCTTTGTGACCATCTTCCATAAGTGATAACATTATAGGAAGGGAATTATGTCTCTCACACCCGCTTGGCACAACAAACAAGCTCCTCATTGTTTATATTCCTTCCCCTGTCTTGTATATAGCTCAATTTCTACTCAATATAAATCTATGCCTTTGTGTCCATCTTCCATAATGGTGATAACATTATAGGAAGGGAATTATGTCTCTCACACCCCCTTGGCACAACAAACAAGCTCCTTCTGAGTTGTTTATATTCCTTCCCCTGTGTTGCATAGCTCAGTCTTGACTTCACACAAACACACGTTGGCAAGGGTCCATTCCCCTCAATAGCTAGTGGTTGGGATAGGCCTGTAGTGCCATGCCAGGGGAATGTATATATAAATCCAGCTTGTATGTTCTTCTACTCTATACTTCATTAGCTAGTTACAGTATAGCAGATTAAGAAGCTAACCAGACTGTTCTAACTCTATTTCCTCAATGATATATGTGACTTTTCTTGTTTAGTTCAATGTATATCTTAATTAATATACATCACACAATTTCCTTATCTAGTCAGAGCATAGCAGATTAATTAACAAGCTATCCAGACCGTTCTAAAATAATCTTACTCCCTAAATCTACCTCCTCAATGATATATGTGACTTTTCTTGTTTAATTCAATGTATATCTTAATTAAAATACATCACACAATTTCCTTATCTAGTCAGAGCATAGCAGATTAATTAACAAGCTATCCAGACTGTTCTAAAATAATCTTACTCCCTAAATCTACCTCCTCAATGATATATGCAACTTTTCTTGTTTAATTCAATGTATATCTTAATTAAAATACATCACACAATTTCCTTATCTAGTCAGAGCATAGCAGATTCATTAACAAGCTATCCAGACTGTTTTAAAATAATAATCTTACTCCCTAAATCTACCTCCTCAATGATATATGCGACTTTTCTTGTTTAATTCAATGTATATCTTAATTAAAATACATCACACAATTTCCTTATCTAGTCACAGCATAGCAGACTCATTAACAGGCCAATAAGATAGTTCTCAGACAATCTTCCTTCCTCGCTCTAATCTTGGTTATTATATATCTCAATTTATTTTAGGTCATATATTATTCTTGCTTATACTGCATCACACACTTCCTTTAGCCAGAAAATCACTACAGCAATTTCTTTAACAAGCTCCCATTATATTTCTGATTATGTTTTACTCTCTACCTCTATTATTTGTGTTGTATATCCCACAGTTATCTTTTTCTTTCTACAATTCCTTGGCCGAGGAAGTCATAGCATAATGTCTTAATTAAAACACTACCCATGACATTCTTCACTAATTTTCTCTACCTATAATTTGTGTTGTATATTCCCTAGTTTTTAGTTCACATATAATTTTTTTCCCTCCTCAGTTCATCCATCCACCAAGTCCCCAAATAACATCTTAATTAAAGCATCAGGCACGATCTCAATTAATTCTGAGCCTTGTCCGGCCACAGCTTTGTTTGCTTAACATTTTAGATCTCGGGACCAAACTGGGGAGGGTTTTGCTGCATCATTTTAGTCAACAAATCTTTCTCTCCCCTGACTATGCACTGAGCCTGGTAGTGTTATTTCCCTCCTATCATAAGTAACCCTTCTGGCACATATATTAGTTAACATTACAGATCTTGGAAGTGAATTTAGTGAGAGTTTTGCTGCATCATTTGTGTGATCAACAGGTCTTGCTCTACCCTGACTATGCACTGGGCCTGGTAGTGTTATTTCCCTCCTATCATAAGTAACCCTTCTGGCACATATATTAGTTAACATTACAGATCTTGGAAGTGAAATTAGTGAGAGTTTTGCTGCATCATTTGTGTGGTCAACAGGTCTTGCTCTCCCCTGACTATGCACTGGGGCTGGTAGTGTTATTTCCCTCCTATCATAAGTAACCCTTCTGGCACATATATTAGTTAACATTACAGATCTTGGAAGTGAAATTAGTGAGAGTTTTGCTGCATCATTTGTGTGGTCAACAGGTCTTGCTCTACCCTAATTATGCATTGGGTTTGGTATATGCTACTTCCCTCCAATAAATACTCCCTCTTATTCACTTCTCCGGTACATAAATTACTTAATGTTTTCGATCTTACAAACAAATGGGTGAGGAGTTTTACCATGAAGTCTTCCTCTGGCCTGACTATGCAATGGGACTGGTAGTATTTCCCTTCTATAAGGATACATGTTATCTTTTTAACTGGCCACTATGACATGACCTTGGACTGTTGTATGACCCAATTTTCCCTGCTTTATTCTTCTGTTTGCTTTCGTCTTCAAATTCAGTTATGTTTCGGAAAATAAAAGTGCATTTTGTTCACTCTAACACACACACACACACATATACACACACACACATAAAGAAATACAGCTTCCCGCAAAGAAATATAGAGGTTTGGAACAGACTAAGTGAGGATGTAGTATCGGCGAAGAGTGTGCAAAGCTTTAAGGAAAAGTACAAATACAGATACGGAGACGGGACTACATGAGCGTAAGCCCAGGCCCTGTAAAACTACAACTACAACTAGGCAAATACACATACACTCTCTCCCTTGAATACTGAAGTTGCTCATCTTTCGCTTAATTCTACATTCAAAGCATAATTATAACATCTGCGTGGTCTATAATTCAAAATACTGCTCTCACTCTCTCTCTCTCACTCTCACACCCTCCCACTCACCTGTTCTCCGTGTTCTCCGCCTGCATGACGGCGTGGCACTCGCTGCAGGCCCAGTCCTCCTCCGGCTCCTTCTCCATGCCGGCACACTTGAGGTGGAACACGCGGGGGCACATCTCACAGCAGATGAACACACCCTCCCGATGACACTCCCAGCAGTAGTTATCATTCTGGTAGTCCTGGGGAGGCAGGGAAAGTGTTAAAGAAAGTTGTAAGATAGTAAGAGGTCTATCAGGTATCTACAGGCCTAGAGGATATATGGTTAGGTTCCCACAATGACACATACAGTATAGCGTATAGTCTGTCATTTTGCAAGTCCTGTGTGGGTGTGAGGGAGTTAAAGCAAGTTATAAAGTATTAACAGAAGGAAAATGGGCTATGAGATTATATTTTAGTTCCCACAAAGACATATCCACTAGTCTGTTCAGTATTTACTATTCTGGTAGTCCTGTATGGGGTAGAGAAAGAATTATAGAGCATATAAACATTTAAGAGGATATGAGAGGAAAACTGTCCTATAAAATATATGTTTGTGCTCCCATAATGACAAATCTAATGGCATATCATCTCCCTGGTCAGCTGGCATGCATCCCACCCAGCTGTTCATCCTTCCTTTCAGGCTGGTAAATAACTGTGTACCTGGGGACACCTGGGGAAGGTAAACTGTGGTAACCTGGATTTGACACCTGCCCTGCATCCTGGGTAATGGATTCTCACCCATCACAGGCTCAAGGGACAGTGTGACAGAGATGAGCACTGGAGCCACAAGCAGTTAAAACCAAACGCACCCAAAACTTGATCTCATAAGGTAGTGTAAGAATGATAACTGGCGTATAAGACATCAGGCTTTACTCCAAAGTGACACATGTAATAGTTTGTATAATATAAGCAATTCTGGAAGTCCTGTGTGGATAGATGAGGGTTATAAAGACCCATGAGAAAGTATGAGTAGGGGAGAGAAAAGTCCTGTATGGATAGATGAGGGTTATAAAGACCCATGAGAAAGTATGAGTAGGGGAGAGAAAAGTCCTGTGTGGATAGATGAGGGTTATAAAGACCCATGAGAAAGTATGCATAGGGGAGAGAAAAGTCCTTGTGGATAGATGAGGGTTATAAAGACCCATGAGAAAGTATGCGTAGGGGAGAGAAAAGTCCTGTGTGGATAGATGAGGGTTATAAAGACCCATGAGAAAGTATGTGTAGGGGAGAGAAAAGTCCTGTGTGGATAGATGAGGGTTATAAAGACCCATGAGAAAGTATGAGTAGGGGAGAGAAAAGTCCTGTATGGATAGATGAGGGTTATAAAGACCCATGAGAAAGTATGAGTAGGGGAGAGAAAAGTCCTGTGTGGATAGATGAGGGTTATAAAGACCCATGAGAAAGTATGTGTAGGGGAGAGAAAAGTCCTGTGTGGAGAGATGAGGGTTATAAAGACCCATGAGAAAGTATGTGTAGGGGAGAGAAAAGTCCTGTGTGGATAGATGAGGGTTATAAAGACCCATGAGAAAGTATGTGTAGGGGAGAGAAAAGTCCTGTGTGGATAGATGAGGGTTATAAAGACCCATGAGAAAGTATGTGTAGGGGAGAGAAAAGTCCTGTGTGGAGAGAAAAGGAGTCTTGTGTGGAGAGAAACAAAATCCTCTAGAGAGAAAAAGAGTTGCAGGGAGAGAAGTTGGATCATCAGTCCCAAGAAAGCATATGTAGAAGAGGGAAAGGGTTCAAATCCTCCCAACTACACCAGTAAATATCTTTCAACAAGTCCTGTAGGAAGAAGTTAATGTAGGGGCTGCAAAATACACTAAATAAGAACATATCACTAAAGACAAACCACAGAATAATAAGAATAAATAAAAAAGTTAATAGAACAATAAGGTTGAGGTATAGGAGCCATATGCTGCAAGTGTGTGCGACCCTGGAGGTCATATCCTTTGCATTGACCCTGTAACCCGGTAGCAGCGATGGGTCAAATTTGTGGCTTTACCGTGTAGCAGTGATGGGCCATATTTGTGGCTTTACCGTGTAGTAGCGACGGGCCAAATCTGTGGCTTTACCGTGTAGCAGCGATGGGCCAAATCTGTGGCTTTACCGTGTAGCAGCGACGGGCCAAATTTGTGCCATGATATAAACCCCCCAAAATAGATGATGTATAAACTGATCACAAATGCTTTGATATATATTATGAAATGGTTCGTGTGAGTGATGATTTTTTCTCATTTTTCTCGCTTAGAGGGACCATTCAGAAACATGGTCCCTGCTACTACCAGGTGTGGTGGGTAAATCATGGCAGATAGAACATAAAGTATCAATGTGAGGAGGAGGAGGAGGAGGCTTGTAAGATGAACTGTAACTAAATAAATACAAGACCAGACGTGTCAACCCATCGATAAATGTCTCGGAAATCACAAAAGTCTCAATACCTCCCTTTCCTGTGCCGTTCTGGGGTGACAAAGGACCAAAGAGCAGCAGAAAAATGGAAAAAATAAGATCCTAACTGTGGCTCCCCTTCAGAATGTCTCCCTTCCTGAAATGATCTCCCCGACACAACCCAGTTACTGCTACCAAGGACGCCGGAACGTAACGCAACAGCACCTCAGGACCAAAGAACGGGGGTATTACAGTGACCAAGCCTTGATGTCGATCCCTCATGCAGTAATCCACTAACAATCTCAAACTGTCAACCTACTTAGTATATTTTCCATTGTGAATTTAGCTTTCTGTACATATGAATCGACAAATCCATGACTAATTCTAACTGTCAATCTTATTTCTTAGTTGTCTAGTGTAAATCTACCACCCATTATTAGCTACTACTTTCATTATTACTTGTACGACACATTACTACTATTACTATCGTTACTACCCTCCAGAACCTTCCATTTGACACTTATTACTATTTACTCATTATATTTATCACTACCCTCACCACCACCATCGCCACCCCTCACCTGCCCATTATTATCCGTCTTTCCTAATTTCCTCTTCTTTGTGGCGGAGGTGAAGGTGCTGCCGTCCCTCTTCCTCTTCCCTGGAGTCTCGGGCCTCACCATGGTGGCCTCGCTGCCCGCCGTGGCCGCCTGGAACTTGGCCATGAAGGACTTTTGCTTGGCCACGAAGTCCGGATTGTCTCTGCTGCGCGTGGACCGTGTGTTGGTGGGCGTGTTGGAGGTGGACCTGGAGGCGCGCTGGCTGGAGCGGTCCGAGAGGGAGGGAGTCTCGGACCCGGCCTCGGAGGCGTCGCGTTCGCTCCCCGTGTGGGACTCCAGGTCGCTGAGGTTGTCCTCCTCCTCGGACACTGTGTCTTGGTTGGAGGGCGTCGAGTCATCTTCAAGGGCGGCCTTCACCTCTGACATCTTCCTGCATTTAGGGGACACCTGACAGCTCTCTCTGAAAACGGACGAGGGGATTAGTGAGATGCTTCCAAGAACTACATGTATAGAGTGAACCCTTCATATGCCTTCCTGCATTTAGGGGACACCTGACAGCTCTCTCTGAAAACGGACGAGGGGATTAGTGAGATGCTTCCAAGAACTACATGTATAGAGTGAACCCTTCATATGCCTTCCTGCATTTAGGGGACGCCTGACAGCCCTCTCTGGAAGGGGACGAGGGGATTAGTGAGATGCTTCCAAGAACTACACGTATAGAGCAATGTTGCCAGGTTGTCATACTCAGCCTCATATGTTTGACAATATCCAACCCAAAACCTGCCCCCTCGACCCCATAACGGCAATGGTGGTCTAGAGTGAACCCTTCCTATGTCTTCCTGCATTTAGGGGACACCTGTCAGTTCTCTCTCAAAGGGAATTAAGTGTCAGACAGGTGCTTCTAGGGGCCATAAGCGTGCGGTAATTCTTCTTTCATAGTGTTGTGAAGCCTTCTTATATAGTGTATTGTGAGTCCTTTGGTCTATATATTTAGAGAATGCCTGCCAGTTCTTTCTGCAAGGGACAAAGGGGCAATTGATGTAGTTCTAAGGGCTATAAGCATATTAGTTTATAGTTAATCCTCATCGATTCACATATTTAAGGTGTCAATCGCAGCTTTCCGTGACGTTATGAGAAGGTTAGCAAAATTTTAAAAAATACTCAAGAAAACTCAAAAGAAAAACAAAACTAATTCACAATAATCAAAATAGCAAAACAGCCATCCCAGTATATTATGTTTTCTCTTTTTTTATCCTGCCTCCTTTCCTATAAAAAACAAAAAACAAAAAGAAGAAAACCAATGCTGTTCCTGAGAGGGGCAAGATCTTATGCTGTGGGTGCCTTGTCAAACACACACACACACACACACACACACACACACACACACACACACACACACTGCTGCCCTCATGTCTTAACCAGCTTATCTCCAGCTATTCTGCCTACTTGTGTGTTTTGTGCGTTCTTTCCTGGTGACTGACGAGGCACATCAGCACTCTATTCCTTGACAGAGACAAATCATTACCACTTAGCTATCCATTGTGGTACTATCTTCTCATTCCTTCCATAATAGAGAGATCATTGCCACTTATCTATCTATTGCAGTGCCATCATCCTTTTATTTCCTCCATAACAGAGATCGCTGTTACATATTTCTACACACCTATGGACGAATTGGTGTATATGACAGTTTGGTAATGTGGAATTTGAATATATGAAAAAATTGTATTGTTTTCAGCCTTATTTCTTCCTTAACAATTGAAAAAGAGATCATCATTGTCATATAGTTATATATATATATGCACTCCTATGTACGAAATGGTATATATGTATCCAAAAACTGGCGTCACATGTTGAAAAACTGATGTAGAAAAAAACCTGGAAATTGCTAAAAAGTGACTTAGGCAATTATTTAATAAGGGTGACGAGTTTTAACTGATAGACAGAGAGCAAATTCAATAGTCTTTCCCTTTCTTTTCCTCATCCTCACACTTTTTCCCTCTCCCATAACAATAAAACGGACATTCAAACACCTCCGTCACCCTAACACACACGCTTCCACCCCACTAACGATATGCAAGTTAGATCGAATGATATTGCAGCACTGTGTAATCTTATCTTTGCTTGAATATGAGGAATTTATGCTGTAATTCCCATACTAATACTAAAATGTAATAATTATCACCATTATCAACACCACGCCACCTCACACAGAATGTCAACACCCTTATGAGCATGTCACCCTGTTCTCCCTTCTCCCCACCTTACATAACCTTGCCACGGCTACACGGAGGATCACAGGGCAGGGGAGATAAAAGTGTCTGGGGATGTTAATATTCAGGATAGCAATGGGGTGACATGGTTTTCTCCCTTGATTTACACCCTGGGGAGAGTGACAAGGGAGTGGGGAGGGCAGGGAGGCATGGGGAGACTAAAGATCAAGCTTGTGGGACTTTAGACTATGGTTTTGAAGGGAGGGTAAGGGACTGGGGAGCTTGACACTACACAGGGTATTTTTCCTCCCCTTGCCAGCTCTCCTGCATCTCCCCACATGGTTTTCTTCCTTGATTTACTTTCCAGGGAGACTGACAGGAGAGCAGGGAGGCTGGGGAGGCTATTATAAGCTTGCAGTGGGGTGAGAAATGAAGATGGGGAGGGAGGGATGGACACCTGAGACTTTTTTTCCTTTCTCCCCAGTAGTTTTCTCTCCCCTGTGGTTTCCTCCCCTTAGACCCGTTTTGTAGCTGGGGAGACTAGAAAGCGTGTGGCTGAGAGGAAACAGTGCGAGAAGGGGAGGAAAAGAATAGATGCCTAGTTTAAAACACCTTTCTCCCCTCTCCCCCTGTGGTTTCCTCCCCTTAGAGTCCCTTCCATGTGCCCGGGGAGACTAATATAAGCTTATGATGGCGGCGTGGGAACTGGAGGAAGAAGGAACGGACGCCAGGCTTGAAACACCTTAATCTCCCCTCTCCCCATGGGTTTTATCTCCCCAGCTGTCTCCCCCGTGTGGTTTCCTCCCCCAAGACCCGTTTCCATGGGGCTGGGGAGCAGGGGAGGCAGGGGAGACTCAGGTAAAGATTGTCACGGCGGGGCGGAAGGGATGGACGCCTAGCTCTTGAGACACCGTTTTTCCTTTCTCCCCATGAGTTTTATCTCCCCAGCTGTCTCCCCCGTGTGGTTTCCTCCCCTTAGAGTCCCTTCCATGTGTCTGGGGAGAATAAAAAGCTTGTGGCGGGGAGCTGACGGCGAGGAAGAAGGGATGGACGCCTAGCTCTTGAGACACCTTTTTCCTTTCTCCCCATGGGTTTTATCTCCCCAGTTGTCTCCCCCCTGTGGTTTCCTCCCCTCAGAGTCCCATCCATGTGGCTGGGGAGACTAATATAAGCTTGTGATGGCGGCGTAAGAACAGGAGTGGACGCTGAGCTTGAAACACCTCTATCTCCCCTCTCCCCATGGCTCTCCTCTCCCCAGTTGTCTCCCCCTGTGGTTTCCTCCCCTTAGAGTCCCTTCCATGTGGCTGGGGAGACTAATATAAGCTTGTGATGGCGGCGTAAGAACAGGAGTGGACGCTGAGCTTGAAACACCTCTATCTCCCCTCTCCCCATGGCTCTCCTCTCCCCAGTTGTCTCCCCCTGTGGTTTCCTCCCCTTAGAGTCCCTTCCATGTGGCTGGGGAGACTAATATAAGCTTGTGATGGCGGCGTAAGAACAGGAGTGGACGCTGAGCTTGAAACACCTCTATCTCCCCTCTCCCCATGGCTCTCCTCTCCCCAGTTGTCTCCCCCTGTGGTTTCCTCCCCTTAGAGTCCCTTCCTCGTGGCTGACGCACCTGGGGGAAGCTGTAAGTTATCTGGCGAGGTGTGACGCGGCCCCGTCCGCCATGATTTCACTTGTGGACTGGGGAGAGAGGGGGAGTCTCTGAGAGCGTTCTTCCTCCTCTTCCTCCTCTTCTTCCTCCTCCTCCTCCTCCTCTTCCTCTTCTCTAGACCTCTGACGCGGCCCTCCTTGCCTAGCACCCCCGGCCTGTGTCTCTAAGGGCGGCTATCAGGCTGTTTCTCGAGGGGTATTAGGCTTTATTGACGCCCCTCGCTGGCCGCTTCGATCTCTGTCTGCCAGGGAGAGAAAGGGAGAGGGAGACGTTCGGCCGTTCAGACGTTCATTATACTCTCCCTGGCTTCTCTGAGGGCGTTTATCGAAGGGGTTTGGGTCTTATATTCACCCTTGTTGGCTACTTAATTTAATCTGGGAGGGAGAGGGAGACGTTCGGCCGTTCAGACGTTCATTATACTCTCCCTGGCTTCTCTGAGGGCGTTTATCGAAGGGGTTTGGGTCTTATAATCACCCTTGTTGGCTACTTAATTCAATCTGGGAGGGAGAGGGAGACGTTCGGCCGTTCAGACGTTCATTATACTCTCCCTGGCTTCTCTTAGGGCGCTTATAAAAGGGGTTTGGGGTCTTGTATATTCACCCTTGTTGGTTCGATCTTGGAGAAAGAGGGAGAACGAGAAAAGGGAGACATTCAGCCGTTCACACGTTCATTTAATTCTCTCCCTGGCGACTATAAGGGAGACTATCCGGCCGGGGTCTTTTTGAGGGAGGGAGAGAACGAGAAAGGGAGATCGAGAAAGCCATTCCTGCAGCCGTTCAATATACTTCTCGATCTAAGGGCGACTATCAGAGCTCTTTACAAGGGATATATATTAATTAGGCCTTGTAATCACCCTCGCTCCATGGCCGCTTCGATCTGAAAGGGAGAGAATAACGAGCTAGAGAGGGAGATTCTTAATTCGGCTGTTCACAAGTCCATTGCTTCGATCTGAGAGGGAGATCGAGAGGCATGTACGTTCTGACATCCATTCTTCTCCCTGGCAACTATAAGGGCGATTATCCGAGCTCAAGGCCTTATAAGTCATGCTGGCCGCTTCGATCTGAGAGGGAGAAGAAAGGGAGAACGAGACCGATCAGAGGCCGTTCACACTTAATCTCCCTGTCCCCAACACGTTCTAGACACACCATCATGAGTCTTCGATCCTATCTTCTCCCTTTGCTCCCTTCGCCGAGTCACTACAAGGCGTGGCTCATAACACCTTTTACGAGGGAGAGAAAGAGAGGAGGAAGAGAACGACCATTAGCAACCAACCCCTGAGCCTTCTTTCATCTCGATCTCCCTGTGTAGGCTGTTATATATTCTCCATTATTTTTATTACCATGAGGAACACAAGCGAGGGAGATGGTGAGGGAGGGAGAGAAGGCCCATTAGCTGCCCACAGATCGACCCCTTTAATTTTCAACTCGATCTCCCTGTTTAAACTCGATAGTCTCCCTTATTTTTATTACCACGAGGAACACAGGCGATCGAGGGAGAGGAAGGGAGAGAAGGCCCATTAGCTACCCCCAGAGTCCTTTTCAACTCGATCTCCCTGTTTAAACGTTATTCTCCCTTATTTTTCTGTACCATATAACACAAGCTCGATCGAGGGAGGGATCAATTAAGGGAGGGCCATAGCAACCACGTGTAGCTGATCTCCCTTTCATCTCGATCTCCCTGTGCAATCTAGCTGTTATTCTCCCTCGTTTTCCTGTATCAGCATGAGGGACACGAGAGAGGGAGGGTGAGGAATTAAGGGAGGGAAGGGTCATTAGCAATCCCCTGAGCCCTTTTACACCTTGATCTCGAGGGACCGAAGCGAGAGATCGAGGGAGGGAGATAAGGGAGCTACTTCCAAAGCCCTTTTCTTCATCTTAATCTCCCTGTATTGTTAGTCTCCCTTATTTTGGGTCCGAGCGAGAGAGCGAGAAGGAATCGAGCTACTTCCAAAGCCCCTTCCTTCATCTTAATCTCCCTGTTTTGTTATTCTCCCTTATTTTGGGTTCGAGTATTTACAGACAGGAGATTGGAAGGCGTGGCTCATAACACCTTTTACGAGGGAGAGAGGGACGGAAGGAGAGGCCCAGCTACCCAAGATTGAGCTCTCCCTTTCACTTCGATCTCCCTGTTCTCCCTTATTTTCCTTCCTGGCCTCAAAATAACATGGAAGAAATGAGCAGAAACAAATAAAAGGGCGAGAAAGGGCCCATTATATGCTACCACCAGAGCCCTTTGCATCATCTCGATCCCTTTGTAAATTCTCCCTTATTTTCCTCCCTGGCCCAAAAATAAAATGAGGTGGTTTTCATACACTAATAGGAAGAAGAGATAAGAACAAGCAAATAAAAGGGTGCAGAAAGGCCCCTTATATTATAATAGCTACGCCCAGAGCCCTTTATTTGCATCGTCTCCCTTTGTATAGATATTCTCCCTTATCTTCCTCCCTGGCCCAAAAAATGGGAGGGAGTGTTTTTCATATTTAATGGATGAAGAAAAAGAAATAAGAACAAATAAAGGGCAGAAAGGGCCCTTATATTATAATAGCTACGCCCAGAGCCCTTTATTTGCATCGTCTCCCTTTGTATATTCTCCCTTATCTTCCTCCCGGGCCCAAAAATAAAATGGGAGGTGTGGTTTTCATACATAATCAGGAAGAAGACATGAAAACAAGCAAATATAGGCTGAGAAAGGGCCCTTAGCTACGCCCAGAGCCCTTTGCATCGTCTCCCTTTGTATATTCTCCCTTATTTTCCTCCCGGGCCCAAAAATAAAATGGGAGGTGTGGTTTTCATACATAAACAGGAAGAAGAAATGAGAACAAGCAAATAAAAGGCTGAGAAAGGGCCCTTAGCTACGCCCAGAGCCCTTTCATCTCGCCCGCACGGAAGGGCGCGCACAAAGGCCGGGTGGATATGCCTTAGCAATCACCCGGACAGGTTTATAGAGAGGGGAGACTGCCGAAAATAAAATGGAGGGAGATGGAGGGCGATTCTACCTCGTCCCTCCCTCTTGGGGCTCAGAAAGGGGCGAAGTGGAGGAAGAAAGGAGGAAAAGAGGAGGGAAATATAGGAAATCCATGTTTTGTGATGCATGCGAGGTATATATGTCTTTGTGTATGTGTCATCCATTGTTATTAAGTATTTCTCTTTTATTATCGCCATTATCTCAGTAAATTGATTGTTACTGAATTCTCAACGTAGACATTAGAACAAAAAGTGACCTTGAGTTGACGTATAGTGGGCGTTTGACAAATAGATCTGAGAGAGAGAGAGAGAGAGAGAGAGAGAGAGAGAGAGAGAGAGAGAGAGAGAGAGAGAGAGAGAGAGAGAGAGAGAGACCTTTACGAGACCTGGTGAAACGCAGAAGAAAACGAACTTGTGAAATGAATATATGACAGCGGAGAGAGAGAGAGAGAGAGAGAGAGAGAGAGAGAGAGAGAGAGAGAGAGAGAGAGAGAGATGCAGAAGAAAAAGAACTTGTGAAATGAATATATGACAGCGGAAATAGCGAAGAGAGAAAGGGAATGATAAATCTGCCAGAGAGAGAGAGAGAGAGAGAGAGAGAGAGAGAGATTGTTCTAGCGAGACACTGAGCGCACTTCGCCTACAGAAATTCCCGAGCTCAAGGCCACGAGAATGTTAACCTCTAGCGCCCCTTGCCCCGCCCACCGAGACCTTACCTGGGCAGCCATGACGCAATTAGAGAGAGAGAGAGAGAGAGAGAGAGAGAGAGAGAGAGAGAGAGAGAGAGGAGCGGGATATAGAAAGGGAAGGAAAGAATGACGTTAGGGAGAAAGGGAGTTATGATGGAGAGAGAGAGAGAGAGAGAGAGAGAGAGAGAGAGAGAGAGAGAGAGAGAGAGAGAGAGAGAGAAGTTAGCAAGAACGAGAATTAGTGACATTGATATAGATAGATAGATAGATATAAAGTTGGCAGGTTTATATATATAGCCTATCATTCATATATGTTTAGTATGACCAATAAATGAAGTAGATAATTTGTGCTCTATCTATCTATCTATCTCTATCTATGAAACAGGTAAGGAAAGGAAGGAAAGAAGAAAGTTAACTATCTGGCTTCAATAACTTAGAGAAAATAAATAAATATAAATGAATTCCCTTGAGACTAGTGAAACCAATGTGCTGAATAATAAGGATGATAAATTGAATGAAGAAAATTTGAAGACATAACAAGAACTGAAGAAAAGGAAACTATAGGCCTAATGAAAACTAAATAGGAAAAAAAATGAAATAAACGAGGTGAATAAAATGAAGCTAATGAACTGAATGACCCAAGATTAATATGGATGATAAAATGAATGAAGAAATTTAGAAGACATAACAGGAGATGAGTAAAATGAAGCTGAAATGACAAATAAATAAGAAAAATGATATAGATGACCTGAGTAAAATTAGACTAATGTGCTGAATGACCCAAGAATAATAAAGATGATAAACTGAATGAAGAAATTTAGAAGACATAACAGGAGATGAAGAAAATTAAACTATAATGTCAACTAAACAAGAAAAATGATATAGAAGACCTGAGTAAAATTAGACTAATGTGCTGAATGACCCAAGAATAATAAAGATGATAATTGAATGAAGGTAATTAGAATACATAACAAGAACTAAAGAAAATGAAACTATAATGACAAGTAAATAAGAAAAATGATATAAATGACCTAAATAAACTAAACTAATGTGCTGTATGACTCAACAATAATCAAAATAACTGGATGAATGAGAGAAAACATAATATTATACCTGAATTGAATAAGTAAAAAAATATTAGAACAAAAATCTGAGACGTTTTACAAGAGAGAAATAAGAAAGAAGGATTGAAAAAGAATAAGGAATAACATAATAATAAGAAATAAACAAGAAACAATATATATAAGAAAGAAGAATGAGTTAAACAAGGAAACAATAAGTGAATGAATGAGATAATAAACACAATATTAAAACAGAACTAAATAAAACAGCAACAAATCTAACTGGCTGAACAAGATAGCAACATAACATAACACAGCTGACTCCACCCAGCTGTGTAATGGCCAGCAGCCGAACTTTATTAGGGGGCGGAAACACTGGGCCGGGCTGGGGAATATTAACGAGCCTTGCTTCCTGACTCTCGATGTGGAAAAATAGAGAAATAATGAATAAAGGTTAAAGTTGTTTGAGTGATGGATTATGAGTACTATATAAGTTTTCTTGGCTAAAATCTAAGCCTATGGGTGGTACATGTATTAACCCAGTAGCTGCGGGGATCATGTTTCTTAATGGTCCCTCTAAGCGAGAAAAATGAGAAAAAATCATCACTTACACAAACCATTTCATAATGTATATCAACGCATTTGTGATCCGTTTATGCATCATCTATTTTTTGGGGTTTATATCATGGCAAAATTTGGCCGGTTGCTGGTACACGGTAGAGCCACAAATTTGGCCCATCGCTGCTACCAGGTTAATGATTTATAATGCTCATATTTAGAGTACTGAATAAACAACTAAAGAATAAAACCAATGCCTAGAAAGTCCTTTTACATAACTATATTTTAGAACTAAGCTTGTTCTCTCTCTCTCACAATTAGTTTTGATTCCTAAAAATGAGTTATATAAGAGGTGCATGTGGTGTGTCAGGATGTGATGGAGGAAGTAATGAAAGCGTGTATGAGTGGCTTGGTATGGGTGTGACGGGGAAAGGAGTGGACTGTGGAGTGGGTGATGCGTGGTGCAGTGAGATGGTTTGGACATGTGATGAGAATGGGGGAGAAGGAATTTGCGATGAGAGTGTATGAGGGATGGATTGAGGGAGGAGGTGTCAGGGGAGGACTGCCTGTGAAGTGGACCAATAGTGTGAGTGAGTATTGGAGTGAGAGAGTTGGAAGTAGCAGGATTGAATGTGCTGAGAGGGAGTGCCAGAACAGGGAGAGATAGAGACACTTCTGCCACAGAGGGAAGGACTGAGGGAGGGGATGTCAGGGGAAGATCGCCTGTGAAGTGGACCAACAGGGTGAGTGAGTATTGGAGCAAGAGAGTTGGGAGTAGCAGGGTTGAGTGTGCTGGGAGGGAGTGACAGAACAGGGAGATGGAGACACTTCTGCTGCAGAGGGAAGGACTGAGGGAGGGGATGTCAGGGGAAGATCACCTGTGAAGTGGACCAACAGGGTGAGTGAGTATTGGAGCAAGAGAGTTGGAAGTAGTAGGATTGAATGTGCTGAGAGGGAGTGCCAGAACAGGGAGAGATGGAGACACTTCTGCGGCGGAGGGAAGGACTGAGGGAGGGGATGTCAGGGGAAGATCGCCTGTGAAGTGGACCAACAGGGTGAGTGAGTATTGGAGTGAGAGAGTTGGAAGTAGTAGGATTGAATGTGCTGAGAGGGAGTGCCAGAACAGGGAGAGATGGAGACACTTCTGCCATGGAGGGAAGGACTGAGGGAGGGGATGTCAGGGGAAGATCGCCTGTGAAGTGGACCAACAGGGTGAGTGAGTATTGGAGCAAGAGAGTTGGGAGTAGCAGGATTGAATGTGCTGAGAGGGAGTGCCAGAACAGGGAGAGATGGAGACACTTCTGCGGCGGAGGGAAGGACTGAGGGAGGGGATGTCAGGGGAAGATCGCCTGTGAAGTGGACCAACAGGGTGAGTGAGTATTGAAGCGAAAGAGTTGGAAGTAGCAGGATCGAATGTGCTGAGAGGGAGTGACAGAACAGGGAGAGATGGAGACACTTCTGCTGCGGCCACCCCCTGGAGGGAAGTTCCAGAGAGGGAGAATGGCGTCAGATATATAGACAGATAGATAAAAATTCCCTTTCCAGATACAGCTATATCTTGTAACCCAATCTTCTCTTTCTATGCAACACAAAATTCACCACAAATCACCGAAGAAAGGGAAGTACAGGCCACATATAACAAACCTTTTAATCAGCAGTCGTCTCCATCACTGACAATCACTGGGAACTGTACACACGTCAATGGGACACACACCAACGCTACACACGCCAGCACCGACCTCTTACAGGAGTGCTCAACAAGGGGTGAGATGGACATTGCCTTGACTAATGGAATACTCAACAAAGACTGATCACTCACGGACCCATTCAAACCATCCTGAACAATACTTTCAATCTTGTGTGCAATTCAATTAAGAGAGATGATGATGCCCTTACTAATGACTGGACCAATTATTAGCATTTTATTAGTATTGTTCTCTTTTATTTGAGTATGTAGTATTTATTTCCATTATTTTTTATCAGTTCTTTTATTATTCTCATTTTCTTATTATTTTATCATTTTTGTTCTCTTTCTAGTGCATTCCAATATCTTCCTTACCAACATATGCCACAAGGAAGGAAGAAAGACTTATTAAACAGCTAGTAATTAATGGCAGTTCTTTGTAAAACTTTCTTTCTAAACTGTCTTATTAAATACTGGGCCATCTAACTTGTTCTTTTTATAATAGCAATGCATTCAACTATCACCCTTACAAGCATATGTCACAAGGAAGGAATCAACAACCAGCTAGTAATTAATGGCAGTTCTATATACAATTTCCTTCATAGACTGTCTTATTAAATACTGAACCATCTAGCTTGTTCTTTTTATAATAGCAATGCATTCAAATATTGTTATTACCAGCATATGCCACAAGGAAGGAATCAACAACCAGCTAGTAATTCATGGCAGTTCTATGTAAAACTTTCTTTCTAAACTGTCTTATTAAATACTGAACCATGGAGCTTGTTCTCTCTTTATGACAGCAATGCACTCAATTATCATCCTTACAAGCATATGCCACAAGGAAGGAATCAACAACCAGCTAGTAATTAATGGCAGTTCTATGTAAAACTTTCTTTCTAAACTGTCTTATTAACCCGTAAGCTGCGGGACTGAGATTCTGAGTGCGTCGCCTAGTGCGGCTATATCAGCGAGAGATTGACCTTCAATAAATGATATCTAAGTTACATAAACGTGTCATAAATATTACAATACACATATCTGTAGCTCGAAATGTGTTGTATCCTGCATATTTCTTAGATTTTTCTATCACAAAAATGTTTTTCTGGCAGTATCTGAAGGAAACTTTTAGCCTGTTTGAAAACAGAAGGCTTAGTTAAATACTGAACCATCTAGCTTGTTCTTTTTATATGATAGCAATGCACTCAACTATCATCCTTACAAGCATATGCCACAAGGAAGGAATCAACAAAGAGCTGGTAGTGAGAGTTCTACATAAATCTTTCTTCCTAAACCAAAGCAAAACAAAGAATTGATCAAATACATCTCTAATTTTCCACTCATTCTTATCTCATGACACACAGTAACGTAATCAACCACTATATACACGTTTTAAACACACGCCTTTCTAGGCTGCACTATGGTATCCTTTCCATTGTTCTATTGAGCTTCACAAATCTAAAAAAAATATTTATCTCGGTCACCCTTTTCTCAGGCAAGACTTTACCGCAAGATATTTCAAATATTGCATTAGTATTCATTAACCCCTTCACTCCGGTGATGCTAACATCGGCGTCCGAAGGCGTCACCGTATGGAAAGGGTTAGTCCTCTTCTAAACCTCTTAATCCTCTTCTAAACCTCTTAAGAGGAATTTAGAGGAGGATTGAGAGGTTTAGAAGAGGATTAATCCTCTTCCATTTCCTCTTGACCCTTTCCATACTGTGACGCCGACGTCTGCGTCACGGATGGAAAGGGTTGACTTCTGTGGCTAGTTTGACTTTTTTACTTCCATTTTTAAGGACAGAGTTAGTTAGAAGCGTTGGATTTTCATGGAGTTGACATATTACAAAGTCAGTCGGAAGAAGTTATATATAAAGCTCAACAAAACTAACTGACCAAGCCTTGAAAAACGGGTTAGAAAAGACAAATTCAGCCACAGTAGTATTGAAAGCTAATATGATGTTTAGTATATCAGGCGTGAGACCCGTAGAAACACCAGTCACTCATTGTTACTCTTTATAAACTCTCCTATCTAACTTGTGTACATCTTAAGCTTTTGCAACTCATCTACATTACTTTACTGCACTTGTTCCTGCTCGGCTGCAATCTTCTTTAGCGCCTCTTCATCCGCCGAGGACATCTTCTGCAGCTTCTTCCCCACACGTTCATGGATCTCCCAGTACTTGGCGACACATCTAAAAGGATAACAACACTCTTAGGTGGGTATTTTTTGGCTTCCACAATTCATGGTAAGTGTTATGAGCCTATAGTGAAACCAAATTGTCGAGTCTGTTTGGGCGTAGTCTCCCGAGGGTCCATTTCTCCCGTCTGCTCTGCCACACAGTCCCAACACCTATTTTTTCCTATCATATGTTACCTTTACATTACATATGAGAGGAGGAGATAGGTGTTGGGACTGTAGAGCAAGACATTTTGGTCTGGGGCTCATTCCCATTTGGGGCCCCTCTTATGGGGTGAGAGGCAAGCACAATGAGCCAAAGCAGCAATAGCAGCCATAGCAGCAATGGTTAAATTTCACATTTTGGGGCCCCCCTCACTTTGGGGCAAACAGCCCCCTCGCCCCCCTCAGGAACGCCCAAACAGACTCGACAATTTGGTTGGACTATAGTGATGGTTTGACAAGACTTTCTCTGAACCATGAATGTGAAAAATGCTAATAAGAATCTGACTATTTCCTTTGTGGCCTTGGGAAACAGGTGTTGTGAAAGATGAAAATGATTAAGAATACATCCTAACACACTCTTGATTTTCCCTTAACCTGGTAGCAGCGGGGATCATGTTTCTTAATGGTCCCTCTAAGCGAGAAAAATGAGAAAAAATCATAACTCACACAAACCATTTCATAATATATATCAAAGCATTTGTGATCAGTTTATGTATCATCTATTTTGGGGGGTTTATATCATGGCACAAATTTGGTCTGTCGCTGCTACATGGTAAAGCCACAAATTTGGCCCGTCGCTGCTACACAGTTAAGGCCCATTCACAGATCTCAATAATAAAAATAATAACAACAATAATAATGATATATATACACACACATACACTTATCTATCTATTTATACACATTACCAACCCATTTCCCGTTTATCTATACACATCACACAGACACACGCTCACCTATCTATACAGACGGCCTCCCCCTTCCCAACCTCCGCATCCTTGTACTTGGTGGGTATGCATTTGGTGTGGCAGGCGTTGGTCATCCTGGTGTACATGTCTGACAGCATCTCTATCTCCAGGTCCTGCACCAACTTCATCTGGTCATCGTTGAGGGACGGAAGGGCTGCCATTGTGCCGAGTTGGTGTTGCTGTTGAAGGTGGAAAGGATGTCAATATCTCTCGTACCTTGATGTACAGAATGATTTGGCATGTCGAGAAAGAGTGAAGAAAGTAAGGAATAGAGAATGAATTACACCCTTAACTGCGGATTTCCTACCAGAAGACATCACCAAGCTAAAGGGGTGGAACAAAAAGTGGCTGCTACAATTCAATGAAGAAAAATGTAAAGTCCTGCACCTTGGGAGGGGATATCCAGCATACCAATACCACATGGGAAACACTCCACTATCCAGCACAGAGGCAGAGAAAGACCTGGGAGTGTATGTTACCAGGTTACCAGTGAAGGGATATCCAGCACACCAATATCACATGGGAAACACTCTGCTATCCACCACAGAGGCAGAGAAAGACCTGGGAGTGTATGTTCCCAGGCTACCAGTGAAGGCAAAATCCATGCCAATCGCAGCGGATGGGTTAAGTAAGAAAGAATGAACATATTTTATAGTAATGGAAGACAAGGCTGTTAGACAAGAAGAAAAAGAAGAAAATGGGATAAAATAACCAATAAATAAATGAATAAACTAACAACAACCAAATTAACCAACCAACACAAACCAGGACTCACCCAAACAAACAAACAAACACTCGGTCAGTCCGCTATGGTCCGTCTATCCAGTGAAAGTCCGCTTTGGTTCGTAGTCCCCGGTGTTGGCGTTCCTGATGCGCTCGCGGACTTTCATGGACTCCCGCCGCTGCTGCTCCACCGCCTGCCTGGTGAACACGAAGCCGCCGATGCCAACACTGATGACCACGGACCTGGGGAGTGGCGGAGGTGGTGAGGGCGGGGAGGAAGCTATGCTAAGAGTATAGGTGAAGTTTGGGGTATATACTATAGATAAGAAACAAATAAACAAAATACAATAAATATACCTAACCTAACCTAACCCGTTTTTGCCATAATACAACGTGCTAGACTGGGCTCATAAGCTTTATACATCAATATTTAGAGGTTATCTTTAATTTCCGGAAACTAATAATAACTGCACTCTATCCTATTGACTTCTGAGAGGTTATAATATTAATAGAATACAGATATATATGACAACAGAAGAGGAATTGGTTGATTTAGTAAGAAATGATAGTACAAATTTTTACCACAAGCAGAATTAACACAGAGATCAAATAACAATGAAATAAAGAAAGAAACCAATCAGAGAGAGAGAGAGAGAGAGAGAGAGAGAGAGAGAGAAAACAAGAAACCCTAATATCCAGTAATTACACTCCAGAAAATTACTAATCTATGAATCTGAAGAAATTAAATAAACAAATAAAAAAGATAAAATAAACAAAAATACAAATAATAAATATCAAAGCGGATAATATACAAAAAAACAATCAATTTTCATCATTACTTTCTTATACATTCCCTCTGTCTTTTAATGTACCCGTAACCACTGACATACAACACCTTTAAACCAGAAACAAAAATAACACAGACAGAGACCAAATAACAATGTAAATAACGTAAATACAGACAATCCTTAACCACCACCACCGGCCTACAGGTAGTGAACTTGTCGTAAACCCCAGAGACCGGCTTGTTGGTCCTTATTTCACACCCCTGAGCTTGTTTTATGTCCCTCTTATTATCCTTACCAGCCCACGAGGATCTTGGCCACCTTGCTCTTCAACATGGAGGCTGCCTGAGGACCATGGGCACGAGGGGAAGGAAAAAGGATAAAATGCAAGGGGCCGACACACACGTGAACAGCCGCGTCGTCTGCTGCGCCTTGGACCGTCTTGGAGAGGGGACGGTTTTCTTCTTTTTCCTTCTTATCCTTCTATTCTTCTTTTTCAGCCTTTTCCATATATCTATCATATGTTACTTTTATCTTTCCCGCCCCATTCCTCTAATCAACTCGCTGTTAAGTCTTTTTATATGCAATTTGCTTTACTATATGTAATGTCAGATGTCTGCTATTCATTATGACATAAGTAATAAATCTGCTGATGGGAACTGGATTTAACTGATGATGTAGTGGTTATAGCTATAAATCTTTGGGTATAAGTAGTTTTCATGCTTTAATTATTCATTTATCATTATTATTATTAGTAGTGTTTGTATTATTATTCTTTTAATCAAGAATCAATCCCATTATTTTTAGCATGGAATTTCTCAGGCTGGTATGACTGAAGATAGCTCATTTGACCTCAACTACAGCCAATTTTATTTTTACTCTACTAAAATTACCTTACATCATCACTGTCATCTGTAAAGGCATTCATTTTGAGGCTCGGAGCTATCAAGGGTTCATAATATACATTCTCATCGCTTCTCACTTTATTACGCAAGACATACAAGCCATCTCTAACTTATCTATGCTGCCCCCACGAAGACGGACCCCAAGAAGTCCTCCGGCTTATCCACTTTCCTCTTCTGCTTCTTCTTCTTCTTCTCCGCTATTCTCTTCTTGAACAGCTCATTCTTCCTCTTCCTCTCTTCCTTTTTACTCAGTTTCTCCTCCTCCGTTTCCCTTTGCTTGAAGATGAAGACGTTATCCTTATCCTCCGTCTTCGCTACCTCTGTTGTCTCTCCTTCCATGTTCTTCTTCTCCTTCCTCTTCTTCTTCTTGCTGACCTCTGCGAGTTTGATGAAGTGGTCGGTTTCCTTCCTGACCTGCGAGATCTCCGCTCCCATGCGCTGCTTCATCACCTCCCTCTCGTACTCCAGTCGCTGCTTGAGGTACGCCCACTTGAACCTGATGTGAGAGTGACTTCTTCAGTGGGTGAAGGAAGAGGGCGAGAGAGAGGAAGAACAAGAAACCATAATATGCAATAGAGAGATAGAGATGGACAGATAGAGATATTAAAGCCTGCTAATCACTGCCCCTTTCCTATATAAAAAAATAAAATAAATAAAAAGTGACACCCAATATATGATGACCTGACTTGACCCCTTGACCTCCTCACCTGGGCAGATACTTGATGTTCCAGAGCATATCGTAGTAACGGTTCTTCTTCTTCCCTCCGACGGGCTGGCTGTTGAGGTAGAGATGGACCTGCTTGGCCTTCCTCTTACTCTTGAACTCCAGCCACCCCTCCGTGAAGTGCAGGTTCTTCTTGAATTTCTTGCCCTTGGGACCCTTGCTGTTGGAGTCATCTGGAAAATATAGTTGTGATTAGTTATTGTTCTTTAACCCAGTAGCAGCGACGGGCCAAATTTGTGGCTTTACCGTGTACCAGCGACGGGCCAAATTTTTGCCATGATATAAAGCCCCCAAAATAGATGATGCATAAACTGATAACAAATGCATTGATATATATTATGAAATGGTTTGAGTGAGTGATGATTTTTTCTCATTTTTCTTGCTTAGAGGGGCCTTTAAAAAATATGATCCCTGCAGTTACCGGGTTAATGTTTAAGGCAAAGGTAATACTGCCTAACAAGAAAACACGATCAATTTACAGTTTCGAAAAGTAGACATATGCGACAGAAATGAGGTACAAAATCGCAGGCAAGATAAAGGTTCAGTGATTGCCGGCTTTGTCATCTTGAACTGGGTGTAATTCTAGAGTTTTGCCAAGACTGAGGAGGTTAGGTTAATTACTGGAACTGATCGCTGGCTAACAAGAAAACACTGCCTATTTATTATTTTTTTATAGGTATTCATGTGCTCACCCTTGTCCGCAGCCTGTAGGAATACCCTATCCAAGGCGCCGAACCTGTTGAAGTACTCCCTGATCTTGGCCACATTCATGTTGGGCGGGATGGAGGACAGGTACACAATGCCAGGCTTGCGTCTTTTAATCTTTCTCTCCAGGCTGTGTTCCCCATTATGGCTTACCAATGGCACCTCGTCCTCCATAGTGTTAGTTAGGTATGAGGAAGGTGGAGTGTGGTATCTGCTGTGTTAATCTTTTTCTTCAGTGTTTTTGGGAGCTGGTTAGGCCATAGGGTTGTGTTAGTTGTGTTAACCTTCCCTGGTAAAGTCTTCTTCTTTTATCTGTGGAGCTTTATTGCTTTCTAACGCCTCGTGGGTCCTCCTCCTCTCTTCTGTTCCCCTTCTTCACTGTTTCAAGGGTCTGGTTAGGCCATGGAGTTGTATTGAACTGTTGAATCCTCCCCAGGTCAAGTTTTCTTCTCCTTCTTTTGATCTGTATTGCCTTATTTAGCTTGATGGGTTCTCTTCTTAATCTTTCCTCTTCTTCTCCAGTGCTTTGTGGGGCTGGTTAGTTCCTCTTGACCCTCTCTCCTGCTAACTTTTCAATAACACGTGTAGTTTTCTTGTTTACTTTAGGCTTGGTCCTGGTGTGGGTCTTGGGACTGGGAGCTGTGACCTTCTTCTTCTTCTTCTTCTTCTTTTATTTGAGTTGTTCTTCTTTGTATCGCTTCTTTTAGGTAACCATTCCTTAATTTTCCTTTCTCGCCTTTGGTTATTCTTCTCTCTCTGTTTCCAGCTTTCATTTAGGAGAGTTTTAGTTTATTTCTTCTTTTACATCATCTTCCTTTATTTGAGCTGTTCCTCTTTGTATCACTTCTTAGGTAACCACTCCTTAATCTTCCTTCCTTTTGTGTTTTTGGTTATTTTTCTCTCTCTGTTTCCAGCTTTCATTTAGGAGAGTTTTAGTTTATTTCTTCTTTTTCTTCATCTCCTTTTATTTGAGCTGTTCCTCTTTATATCGCTTCTTAGGTAACCACTCCTTAATCTTCCTTCCTTTTGTGTCTTTGGTTATTTTTCCCTCTCTGTCTCCAGCTTTCAGTGAGGAGAGTTTTAGTTTATTTCTTCTTTTCCTTCATCTTCTTTTATTTGAGCTGTTCCTCTTTATATCGCTTCTTAGGTAACCACTCCTTAATCTTCCTTCCTTTTGTGTTTTTGGTTATTTTTCTCTCTCTGTTTCCAGCTTTCATTTAGGAGAGTTTTAGTTTATTTCTTCTTTTTCATCATCTTCCTTTATTTGAGCTGTTCCTCTTATATCGCTTCTTAGGTAACCACTCCTTAATCTTCCTTCCTTTTGTGTCTTTGGTTATTTTTCTCTCTCTGTCTCCAGCTTTCAGTTAAGAGAGTTTTAGTTTATTTCTTCTTTTTCATCATCTTTTATTTGAGCTGTTCCTCTTTATATCGCTTCTTAGGTAACCACTCCTTAATCTTCCTTCCTTTTGTGTCTTTGGTTATTTTTCTCTCTCTGTTTCCAGCTTTCAGTCAGGAGAGTTTTAGTTTATTTCTTCTTTTTCATCATCTTCCTTTATTTGAGCTGTTCCTCTTTATATCGCTTCTTAGGTAACCACTCCTTAATCTTCCTTCCTTTTGTGTCTTTGGTTATTTTTCTCTCTCTGTTTCCAGCTTTCAGTCAGGAGAGTTTTAGTTTATTTCTTTTTCATCATCTTCCTTTATTTGAGCTGTTCCTCTTTATATCGCTTCTTAGGTAACCACTCCTTAATCTTCCTTCCTTTTGTGTCTTTGGTTATTTTTCTCTCTCTGTCTCCAGCTTTCAGTTAGGAGAGTTTTAGTTTATTTCTTCTTTTTCTTCATCTCCTTTTATTTGAGCTGTTCCTCTTTGTATCGCTTCTTAAGTAACCACTCCTTAATCTTCCTTCCTTTTGTGTCTTTGGTTATTTCTCTCTCTCTGTTTCCAGCTTTCAGTCAGGAGAGTTTTAGTTTATTTCTTCTTTTTCATCATCTTCTTTTATTTGAGCTGTTCCTCTTTATATCGCTTCTTAGGTAACCACTCCTTAATCTTCCTTCCTTTTGTGTCTTTGGTTATTTTTCCCTCTCTGTCTCCAGCTTTCAGTGAGGAGAGTTTTAGTTTATTTCTTCTTTTCCATTCTTCTTGCTTTGACAATAAGGAAAATAGTTAAGTTTGCCCTTCAACAAAATATCAACATGCTGTTAAGTGGGCGAATAACAATTATATATGTCACTAACGAAATATTAAAGGTAAGAATAATTCTCCTATTAATAATTGTTGGGTGAAATAGAGTAAATGTTCGTTAAATAAGGAGTAGGCGTAAGCGAGCGTGGAGGCGCCAAGCGAGGGAGAGCGGCGGCTTCCGGCAACACGGCACAGCGGCGAGGCGGTGTGTTGGGAGGATTAAAGCGAGTATTTACTGTGGCGCACGCCGGCCCGGGGTAGATATACACCTTGTACTTGTTGTGTAAACATGCTGGTGTGAAGCACTGTCGCGGAGCAGTGAAGAGTGGTCCAGCAGGGGGAACACCGCGCCGCAGAAAAGTGCCGCGGCCCGTCCCCGGCACCTCGGCGGCTTGTGGACGCCGCGCCTCTCCTCCCTGCCGCCGCCGCCGCCTCCTGCAGCAGCGCCTGGCCCGCCACGCGCCAGCAGCGGCACGCCAGCCGGGCACGGCCTGAAACAGGTAATGGCGGCGCCCGCCTCCACGCCCGGGCCGCGGCGTCCACCCGGGGCGGGCTCCATTGATTGGCGCCACCCCGCCGCCCCACGTGCACGCCCCGCGGGGCCGCCGCTGGGGCGTGGACGGGGGTGGGCGGCGGCGTGGGTGTGGTGGGGGCGGGGTGGGAGTGCTGGGGCGGGGCCGGGGCGGCGGGGCATCCCGGGGTGGGCGGCGCCTGACCCCCGCACCTGGTGGGCGCTCCGCGGGAACACTCTTGAGTGTTTGTCGTGGGCTGAGAGTCATCAAGGCAGGCATTAACCGCGGCAGGAAGCCAGGCGTTGTGGCAGGCACCGCGGCACGCCAGGGGCTGTGCACCAAGCAGGGCCTGGCCTAACACCTTGTTACTTACTTGTTACTTGTGTTTCTTATTTATCTGGTTCCACTTCCGCCGAAGTGCTCTGCAGGGCCCACATATTTTAATTCATTAAATTTTCAATATTGATTACAACTTATATGCCATGCTAATTGTCAATGTTTTCATGTCATAGCAGTCAGAGAACAGACTGGTGGGGTGTTGGTGTTTAAGAGCAGAGGGCAGCAGGAGTGCAGGCAATGTTGTGTTGCTGGGGGTGTTGCGTGAGGCAACTCTTCTCTGGGTGGTGGTGGACACAGGTGTTGGGAGTAATTACCAGGGACAGGTGTCATTATTTTGACAAGTGGGGGTTCATCTTTTACCTTTGCTGTGTGTCTGGACCTTGAGGAAGGAATTACAACAGTAGATCTTTGATTTCTATTCCCAGCCTTGTCAAAGCTGTGTATCTTTTTAATTATTATTTTACTCTTGTATCAATAATTATGTGTTTTCAGACTTAGTGTTTATTTATTTATTTGTGATATACAGGAAGTGAGCTCCATTTCTGTGTGTGTGTGTGTGAGTGTATCTATCAACAGTGGGTCTCTTCAACAGACACACACAGCCAGGATGCAGAGCTGAGCATCATCATAATCATCATCATCCCGGCCCAGCTTAGCAGGAGACATCACAGTCATGGATCGCTCAAACGGCATGATGACAAGGGGGCGGAGCTCCCGGGGTGGACGGAGCTCCTACCGTGGCTCACGGGGCATGGGGGGTGAAGACCGGGGGGGATACAAAAGTAGGGGGTCTTATGATGGGTCACGAGGCAGCTTTCGGGGCCCCAGGGGGTCTGGCGGGCGGGGGTACAGCTCCCGGGGCAGTGACAGGTCTGATGGATACGACCGGAACAGTAGCGGGGGCGGGGGTTACCGCGGGGGGCGTGGGGGAGGGGGGCGCAGTGGTGGCTACGGGTCTGAGAACAGCCACAGTGGGGGTTACAGCAGCAAGCAGCGGCCCTCCTACTGGGAGCAGGCCCCGGCGGGCTACTCCAGGGACCGGGGCGACACCCACTCCCCCGCGGGGTATGGCGGATACTCCCAGGAGTCTGACTACTCCACCAGCTATGATGGCGGTGGCGGTGGTGGCTATGGCTATGGTGAAGATGGCGGCGGCGGTGGTGGCAGCTACTCCTCCTACGAGCAGGGTGGTGGTGGCGGCGGCGGTGGCGGCTACCCGGCCTACCCTGAGGAGCGGCCGCCCGCTTACCCCTCCTACCACGAGGCCAAGGACTCCTATGGGACACCCCGTGGAGGTGGTTACAACCGTGGGGCAGGGCGGGGCTACTCGTCTTCACGGGGCAGTTACCAGAACTCCTCACGGGGCAGTGGCGGTGGCGGGTACAACAGGGACAGGGGCGGCGGCCATGAGGGCTCCAGGGATCGCTACCACTCCGAGGGCGGCAGCTGGCACCGGGGTGACAAGACCTACGACATGGGCTCCCGGGGCGGTGGCTATCGGGGCCGGGGTAGCTATGAGGATCGTGGTGGACGAGGCGGCCGTGGGCGGGGCACCCGGGGCGGCCGGGGTGGCTACGACTCCTCCAGTGGCGGTTATGACGGCAATGGGAGGGGCAGCCCCAGGGTCCCCCGCTCAGCCCCTCCTCACCCTCCCCACCCCCGCGGCAGTTTCAGGGGCATGCGGGGCTATGAGGCCCCCCCACGGGGTGGCTTCCGTGGTGGCCGGGGCGGCTCCTTTGGTCGTGATGGCATGATGGAGTACACAAACGACTACTCCCGGGGCAGAGGCATGCCCCGTGGAGCCCGCATGCCCCGGGGCAACTCCTTCATGAGGGTGCGAGGGGCCATGCGGGGCAGCAGGATGATGCCCCGTGGTCGAGGCGGCTACCCCATGGCCATGGAGGGTGGCGGCTTCCCCTACCAGGACCCCTACCTCAAGCAGGTGAGTGCTGCCTCACCCCTGGGCTTTGTGGCTTGTTGTGATGACCTGCCTTGTAATATGTGTTGCCCTAGTCTTTGTGTGCAGGCCCCCCACACACCCTCACCCCCCCTTCACCCCCCAGGAGCCGGAGAAGGACAAGCGGGTGGTGTACTTCAACTTCCCGAGCGCCATCACAGACAAGGGCGCGGCGGACCTCATGGAGTTTGGCAAGACAGCCACACTCATGCACTTTGGATGGTGAGTAACACGCTGAACCAAGCATTCATTCCCTACCATCTTGCTTTAGTCTACCCCTCTCACACATTGCCTTGATATAAAGTTACTGAAGTCTAATTGAATATTTATTGGATATTTCAGCCCTTACATTCATACAGAATCAAACTCCTTTCTTACTCTCATAAGTTACTAAAAGTCTTCTTAAATCTCCTCTTTGCACTTGCCTCACTTTAATGTCCTTATAGTGTTCATGAAAGTCTTATTAAATCTCTTATTACATTTTTCAGCCATAAAAGAATCCAACTCCTTTCTCTTGAATGTGACAAGTCTTATTTTATCTCCTTATTGCATTAGTCATTCATTAGAATCCAACTCCTTCCCCCTTTTAAATACAGTATTCAACCTCTCTCAATGTAGTACCACTTAGTTTTATTGTAGTACGGTATCATTTAGTTTTTTGTATTATGTAGTTTTAAGGATAATCCACCTAGTCTGAACCATAGGGCCTGTGTGGTGTGGATATCTATGTCAAGCTATGTAAATAACCCTCGTGTCCCCTTACAGGAAATGCTGCTTTACTTTCGAGACCGAGGCTGCGGCTGTAGAGATGGAGGCCAAGCTGATGGAGATGGAGTTCAACGAGCAGAAACCCAATGTGGATACCTCACACCGCAGCCAGGGGTGAGTATTTACCTAGTTGTATATACCTACTTGTAGTTTTACAGGGCCTGGGCTTACGCTCGTGTGGTCCCGTCTCTGTATCTGTATTTGTCCAACTTTTCCTCAAAGCTTTGGACACTCTTTTGCCGATACTACATCCTCACTTAGTCTGTTCCAAACCTTTTTATTTCTTTGTGGGAAGCTATATTTCTTTATGTCCCTCAAGCATCTTCCTTTCCTCAATTTTTTACGGTGTCCTTGTGTGTGTGTGTGTGTGTTTCTTCTTACCTAACGTAACCTAATCCAGTACCATTTAGTTTTATATCATTTATCTCTGTCTTTTTATTATCATTTGTCTCTCTTTCTATCATCTATCTATCTATGTCATCACCTGGGCGCTTCGTGGTGCAGTGGTTAGCACACTTGGCTCACAACCGAGAGAGCCTGGGTTCGATTTCCGGGCGGAGAGGAAAAATTTGGGCGGCTTTTCCGATATCCTACGCCCCTGTCAACCCAGCAGTGAATGGGTATCAGGTATTAATCGGGGGTTGTGTCCTGTCTCCTGGGATCTGTTCCCTTCTATAATTCCTTCCCCTTCTGTCTCTCTCTGGCAGATGACCACAGATGTTGCACCGACTAAATAAAACTTTCCAACTTTTCTATGTCAACATCTACTGTTCCTCTCGTTTTTCATATGTGTCTACTCACCAAGGGGATTCTGTTTGGGTTTATATGAGCTTTTTGTTTTTCCTTGATGCCCTTTTATAGATTTCAATAATAAGAGTAATAAGATGATTTTCTGACCTTAATTTTTGCCATCCATAGCTTCAAACTCTCTGCCTCAATGTCTTCCTCTAATTTTATCTTCTCTTCTAACCTACTCTAATCCAGCACCAGTTAGCTTTTTATCATCTATACCTATGGTTCTCTGTACTTGTTAATGGCCTCGTATTCTCTGCCATCCATACCTTCAAACTGTCTGTGGCTCAATGATCTTCTTTTGACCTGTAACGCTTTGTATCGCTTCTTAGGTCCTCCTCCTCTCGGTCTCTCTTCTTATTCACACACTTTCTTTATTTTCCCCCACAGTGAGGCAGCAAAGAGGACAGCCAGCAGTGATGGGGACAACTCACCCAACAAGAAAAAGAAGGTAAGGGAAGTGTGTTCATTGTATTGTATAAGCTTCTTCTGTTAAGTTAATAGGGATTGATGGAGAGGAGACTTAGCTATTTCTCAACATTCAACTTATCCTCATATCACCGTTTCACGCTTTGATCTTTGGTAACTAGAAAGATAAATGCAGTTTCTTACCCTTAATGTAATGTGTAATGGCCTCTACTTCTCTGTGGCCTGAAAATAAAGGTTCAATGCCATGTAATTCAAAGAGGGAACAATGGATGGTATTATAAGACATTTTCGCTTCTCATATCAGCTAATTCTAAAGGTCAAAGATGGGGTCAATCAGGTTCTCATTAGTGTTTCTTTAGGTTCACGGTACAGAAGAAGGATAAAACTACCACCAGGGCCATGAAACTAATCCTGGAAATGCCCACAAACACCTACCAAAGCCTTGTCAAATGTGTTTCTTAGGTTCACGGTACAGAAGAAGGATAAAACTACCACCAGGGCCATAAAACTAATCCTGGAAATGCCCACAAACACCTACCAAAGCCTTGTCAAATGTGTTTCTTAGGTTCACGGTACAGAAGAAGGATAAAACTACCACCAGGGCCATAAAACTAATCCTGGAAATGCCCACAAACTCCTACCAAAGCCTTGTCAAATATGTGAACTTTGGCATCGAAATGTTTAGCAATATGGCCTAATGAATCTTTACTCCCACCAATTCACCACAATTCTGCCACCCCCACCCACCACCACCACCACTAACACAACCTCTCCCAACAGACCGCTGACTCAGAAGCGGAGACCAACAACAGCAAGGGACCTGAGAAGATGGAAGAGGACTCTGCCGCCGAGGGAGGGGAGGAGGGAGGAAGTGAGGAGGTGTATATGGAGGAAGGGGAGGGGAAGGAGTACGCAGGGAACGGGGGGGTCGCGGACGGTCAGGAGCCCTACCAACCCTACGAGGAGGAGGAGGAAGAGGAGGAGGAGGAGGCGGAGGGAGTGGAGGAGGGTTGAGTGGAGTTAGTTGTGGAGGGAGGAAGAGAGGGAAACTAAGAGAGACAGAGAGAGAGAGATCAGTATTTTAATTTTTCTCTCTTTATTTTTATTTTTAATTTTTTTTACAGATACTTGAAGACAAAGAGGGAGAGAGATCAGTATTTTCTTCTATGTTTCTTTCTCTCAATATATATTTATCTTTTTTTTCACGTCGATGAGAGAGAAAACAACAGACACTTCGCGACAAAATGGAGAGATTGATACCTTTTTCCTCATCCGTTTCTTTCTCTCCATTTGTATTTATCATCTTTATTTTGCATTGGTTTCCCTCGCCTTCCTCCCTCCGATATCTCCTCCGTTACCTCTTGATTTTTGGTGGTTCCTCCGTAAGGGTTGGCTCCTCCTCCTCCACCCCCAGTATCGCTAGGCTAAGCTAGGTTAAGGTTTAGCTGTATCGTCACGTCGTTGCATCGTCACAGTCGCGTCGTCCTCATCTGCTGTACAAGCCGTTGATCGGGCTAGACAAAGGGAAAGGACTGAGTTTTAAAATTAAATGTGCCAATTTTTTACATTTCTCTGTCTGCCTTCTTTTTTTACACCCTCACGCTGTCCTGTCCTGGCCGCCACCACCGCCGCTGCTGCTGGCGGTGGGGCGAGGCAAGCCGCCGCTGTGTGTTTGGTTTTGTTCGCCCGCCAAGGGGCCGCCTGACACCCTTACCACGACAGACGGAAGATCGGAGAGGTGACGGCTGTGTCCGAGTAACCATTTGCTCTCTCTATCTCTTTCGCTCTCCCTCCTGCTTGTCCCCTATTTATTATGGCAGTACATACTATACCCCCCCCTCCCTAAACCCTGGTGTCGTGAGCGGTGGTGTTGATTGGTGGTGTTGGCGGTGGTGTCAGTAGCATCACCGGCCACGCACGCAAGAGACTGCCTCATCGGTGTCTAGCAATGTCACAAGGCTGTAACATTAATAATACCAATACAACCTTTAACAGGAGTCACCCAGCTCCGGCCCCACCTCCTCTCCACGCTATGACTTCATATGCATACTACATACATATATGCCATTGCTATATGATGTCCTCTCAGTGGATTGTACATAGATCTTTAGCATGAGTTTGGTTACTTGCTTGATAATAAGGCTCTTCCACACCTTGTAGCAGGATGAGTTTTCTTTGGGAAGGCCTCGAGTCAGTGTTCTGTAAGAGAGTTAAGTGGGATAAAATACATAGCATTACACAGCTCAAAAAAAACAAATAAAAAAAGCATGTTACCTCAACCCCAAGAAAATGAGCTGGCAATACTGTAAGATTTAATTAATAGTGGACTCATTAATTAAACTCCGACCTGTAATTGGCGGAGGGATAATAAGATAATAATATGATTTGTTTAAGGAATTAATAATATACTTAAAACATTACTCTGTAGACGGCCATGACGGCTAAGCATATAATAACTCTATGTGACTAATAATAACCTTCTGTCCTATAATAAAGTTGGTATAAGAATCTTGAGGTCAAAGCTCTAACATAATTATACCCATGTTGGCCAGTAAGTCAACAAAGGCAACCAACAGTGTTTCAATAATAAAGTGACTGATGGTTGCTAATAGTGTACTAAAGCTTGTCTGTGTAATAATAATAATGATGTGTAATAATGGAATGAGTTAGTAAGTACCCAAGGCTTTGGTAACAACTATATGGTGTTAATATATCCTGGAAAATAAAAAAATAAAAATGGCAGAGATATGCTCGGAAACAGCCTTGTCAATGGAAATGTTTAGTAATAATAATGTGTAATAATGGGATGAGTTAGTAAGTACCCAAGGCTTTGGTAACAACTATATGGTGTTAATATATCCTGGAAAATGAAAGAAATGTACTCGGAAACAGCCTTGTCAATGGAAATGTATAATGATAATAATAATGTGTAATAATGGGATGAGTTAGTAAGTACCCAAGGCTTTGGTAACAGCTATATGGTGTTAATATATCCTGGAAAATGAAAGAAAAATGGCAGAAATGTATTCGGAAACAGCCTTGTTAATGGAAATGTATAATAATAATAATGTGTAATAATGGAATGAGTTAGTAAGTACCCAAGGCTTTGGTAACAACTATTTGGTGTCAATATATCCTGGAAAATTTGGAAAAGGAAGGAAAATGGCAAAATATATGCTTGGAATAGCCTTGTCAGTGGAAAATAGCAATAATAATAATGTGTAATAATCTATATGGTGTTCATATATGATGGAAATTGATTGGAAAGAAGGGAAAGAATAGAAAATGGTGAAAAACATGCTTGGAAACAGCCTTGTCAATGGAAATGTCATAATTATGGTCTGAGTAAGTACCTGAGACTGGCAACAGCAATGTGGTGTTAATATGCTGGATGGTGAGAAGGAACAGGAAAGAGAAGTGGCAGTAATATGCATGGAAACAGCCTTGTGCATGGAAGTTATGGAAAATGAAAGGAAAAAGTGTGATGAAAGAATTTGAAAGCTTTGAGAATCCTAAAAACTGGGAATGAAATTGAAGAAAACTAAATAAAAACATGAAACGAGAATAAGTATCAAAATAAAAATGAAATAAAATAAATATAGAAACTAGGAATGAAATACACGAATAAGAAAAAAATAATGATTAGGAAGGTAAGAAAAAAATAAGAAATTAATAAAATACTAGAAAGAAATACAGAATGTAGTGATAGAAATATAAGAAAAAATCTAGAAGCTTTAGAATACAAGAAATATAGAAATTAAGAATTAAGTAAACAATATAATTAAACAGGGAATAAGAAGTATAGAAATGAAGAACAACAAAAGAAATATAGATTAAGAATAAATGAAAAAAAGTATATATATTAAAGGGTGACAACTTGGTAAGTGGTAGAAGGAAGAAATGCAGAAATTACAATAAATAAAGCACTGAAGCATCGCTAAAATTATGCCACAGGAGGGCGACGTGCAGGGAATCCAATATAATATAACCTGGGCTAATGTGTAGTTTATGACTGGGTCTGGGTTTCATTTTTTTACGAAAATTGTGAAATATTGTGCAAGTATTTTGTTTTCTATGTTATGGAAACCTTTTAATTTAATTTTGTCGAGACAAGTACATCCCAGCACTATTTTACCAGCGGTAGGTTACTTCTATAGCAGCAGCAGCAGCAGGCTCCTTAGCCCACTGTAGCGGCAATAGTTGGATTAAAATAATGGGGGGTCAACCTCCCCTAATGGCCCCACACACGGAATGCAGGTCTTTCACGTGGTAACCCGGGTTTTCACCTGGAAAAGACCCGACGAACTCCACGAGGTGACCCATTGCCCCCACGCACCGTAACACGAGCTTGTTAGGTTTCGCGTAGTTAAAATAATGGGGAGTCAACCCCCCAACTCACCCCCGTAATACGAGGTTAGGATGCGATTAGTTTAATTTAAATAATAGGGTGGGGTGACCTGGTTGGTAAGGTTACAGTTACGTATTATTAATTTGGGTCAATGCGTGCGATGGTGCCCGGACGATGGTCAGCGGCGCACTAATTATTATTACCGAAAAATCATTGTTGAATTTCATCTTCCATAGCGACGGAGATGAGCACCGAGGCCACGCGCAACTAAAGCCAATGCTCCAAACTTACCTTCAGACAACTGAAATAGCACACTGGTGCCGGGAGTCGAACCCTGGCCTTCAGAGCAGCACAGCCATGCACTTTTCCGGACGCCCAATGTGGATATGAAGGAAATAAAGGAGGAAAAAGAGACAAATATGCAAGAAAATACATGCCTACCGATAAAAAGAATATAAAACAGCAGAAATATTTGTA
>NC_066558.1:1632893-1635393 GCF_024679095.1 Eriocheir sinensis
CTTGACTCGTGTTACCCCCCGGAGCTCGTTTTTGATCCTCTTTTTTGTTTTTAAGAGAGAGAGAGAGAAGAAAAAGAAAAAGAAACTACTACTACTACTACTACTACTACTACCACCTCCGACGCCCACACCTCAGAGAGAGAGAGAGAGAGAGAGAGAGAGAGAGAGAGAGTCCTGGTTACTGAGTGGTCTTCAGGACAGCATGTGGGTCGTCTTAGGCCACTCGGCGGTATCTGAAAAAAATCCCAGCTTGTTTTTTAGCGGCGGGCGTGACGCGAACCTGGTCCTCCTGAACGCCAAGCCCGCACGCTGACCGCTCCAGTTCATTAGTCGATTAGTTAGGTAAGATGTGGTTAGATTAGGTAAGGTTAAATTAGGTTAGGACAGTTAAGAAGTTACATCAGATTAGCTTAGGAGGAGAGGGAAGAGGAGGAGAGGAACGGAATTTTTAAGACGGTAGAAAGAATAGAAGTGAAAAGGAATAGAAAATACAAAGATGAGAGATAGATGGATAGATGGATAGAAAAGAGAGAAAGAAAGAAAGGAGAAAGAAAGGAAGGAAGAACTTGTGATGGAAGGAAAATTAATGATAACAGACATTGTTCTTCTTCTTCTTCTTCTTTTTCTTCTTCTTCTTCTTCTTCTTCTTCTTCTTCTTCTTCTTCTTCTTCTTTCTCCTCCTCCTCCTCCTCCTCTCCTTTCCTTAGAAGAGAGAGAGAGAGAGAGAGAGAGAGAGAAAGTCGTTGAAAAGCGCACCAGGCTGTCGTGTATAAAAAAAAAAAAAAAACATTAAAACGTTCTAATCTTCTATAACGAATTCGCAATAACAAAAGCGAATTATATAATATCCTCTCAGATTGTCGTTATTGAATTGCCGTGTGCGTGTGTGCGTGTGTGTGTGTGTGTGTGTGTGTGTGTGTGTGTGTGTGTGTGTGTGTGTGTGTGTGTGTGTGTGTGTGTGTGTAAGTTTGTTTTACCCTTTCTTATTTCTTTCCTCTGTGTTTGTTTCTCTCTCTCTCTCTCTCTCTCTCTCTCTCTCTCTCTCTCTCTCTCTCTCTCTTTCTGTGTGTGTGTGTGTGTGTGTGTGTGTGTGTTTTCTTTGTTTTTTTCTTGTTTTATTTTTTGTTTTGTTCTGTTTTATTATTTTTATTATTATCTTACTTTCTTTGTATCTATTTGTCTATCTATTACTCTCTCTCTCTCTCTCTCTCTCTCTCTCTCTCTCTCTCTCTCTCTCTCTCTCTCTCTCTCTCTCTCTCTCTCTCTCTCTCTCTCTCTCTCTCTCTCTCTCTCTCTCTCTCTCTTTAATTAACTGTCTTTATTTCCTTTATATCTTTCTTCCTATTTAATATTCTTCATAAAATACAAAGTTTATTCAGACGTAAGTTCAACATTTCCAATATGCGTGTGTGTGTGTGTGTGTGTGTGTGTGTGTGTGTGTGTGTGTGTGTGTGTGTGTGTGTGTGTGTGTGTTCTCTCTCTCCCACTTTCTCCACCTTCTATTAATATTATTGTTATTATTTTCTTCCTTTGTTTTGTCTTTTTCTTCTTTTTCTTCTCCCTCTTCTTCTCTCTCCCTCCTTCTCCTTCTCTTTCTTCTTCTGCTACAACGATTTTTATTATTTCTTTTTCTTCTTCTCTCTCCCTCCTTCTCCTCCATCTCCTCTTCCTTCTTCTTCTGCTTCTTCTATTATTATTATTTTCTTTCATTCATTTCTTTCTTTCTTCTTCCTCACTCCTCCTCTTCCTTCTTCTCCTCCTCCTCTTCCTCCTGTTCCTCTATTCAAGCGACGCGATGCAGCACAGATACCTTCAGGAGTTATTTCTTACAGAGTTGTCCGCCACTGCAATAGCCTTCCCTCAGGAGTGGTTAGTGCAGAAACAGTCAATGCCTTTAAGCTCGGTATTATAAGACATCTTCTCTTTTCATATCAGGTATTTCTAAAGGTCAAAGAGGGGGTCAATCAGGGTCCAATGAGTGTTTCTTTAGGTTCACGGTATAGAGAAAGGGTTAAACTTCCACCAGGGCCATAAAACTAATCCTGGAAATGCTCAAAACTCCTACAAAAGCCTTCTCAAATGTGTGAACTTGGGCGACAAAATGTTTAGCAATACGGCCATAGTATTGAGAAAGGGTTAAACTACCACCAGGGTCATAAAACTACTCCTGGAAATGCCCACAACTCCCACGAAAGCCTTGTCAAATGTGTGTTCTTGGGCGCGAAATGTCTTATAATTTCGCCGCCCAAGAACACACATTAACCTAAAGAAACACTCATTAGAACCCGACTGACCCCCTCTCTGACCTTTAGAAATAGCAGATGTGAGGAGCGAAAGTGTCTTGTAATTCCACCAATTAGAATCGAGTTGACCGTCACTCTGCCGCGTCGGGAGTGACCTGATCGTGTTAATGACGACTTAGAGAATTCCTTTGATCTTTTGTTGTGTTAAGTTTGAATCTCTGAAAGCAGGCAGCCTCGTAATGACCCAAATGGACTCT
>NC_066558.1:1642893-1652893 GCF_024679095.1 Eriocheir sinensis
TCTCTCTCTCTCTCTCTCTCTCTCTCTCTTGTTTTCTCGTTCTCGTTCTTGTTTTTGTTATTGTTTTAGATTTCTTTTTTGTCTTTTAATTTCGTTTTTTTTGTTTTTTTTGTTTTTGTTTGTCCTTTTTTGTTGTTTTTCTTTGTTTGTGTTGATTTTCGAGGCTTTGTTTGTCCCTGTGTTTGTTTATGTAATGTTTTTTTCCTTCTCTTTCTTTCTCCTCTTTTTTTCCTTCCTTCCTTCTTTCCTTCCTGTCTCTGTCTCTATCTCTCTCTTTCTCTCTGTCTATCTGTCTATCTATCTTTTTTTTCTTCATTTTTCCTTTCTTTCTCTTCTTCCTCTTCCTTTTCTTCTTTTTTCTCTTCCTTCCTTCCTTTCATCTTGTCTTCCCTTCCCTCCTTCCTTCCTTCCTCTCTTCCTTCCTCTCTTCCTTCCTTCCATCCTCCCTTCCTAAATCCTTCCACTCCCAAACACACACACACACACACAAACACTCACATACATCCATACACACACAAAAGAAGGGTAAGCTCAGGTAACCATTCTCTCCTAATTAAAGGTGTATAACCAGGTGTACTAATGAGGAACAGGTAAATAAAGAACATAAGGTGAAAACGGGTGATCGAGAACGTTGTATTGCCTTAGAAAACACTGCCAAAGAGAACCAAAGAGAACCAAAAGGGAAGGGAAGGGAAAGGAAGGGAATTGGAACCTTTTTGAGATGTAGATTCTTGAGGGTGTGTGAGAGAGAGAGAGAGAGAGAGAGAGAGAGAGAGAGAGAGAGAGAGAGTGAGGGTGAGAGAGAGAGAAAGAAAGAAAAAGAAAGAAAAATACTACTACTACTACTACTACTACTACTACTACTACTACTACTACCACCACTACCACCACCATCACCACCACCACCGCCTCCCACGCCTCAGGTTCAAAATATATAAATTCCCCCAAAACAATTTGTTGAGGAGGGAGCAAAAAGAAAACGGAAAAACACTGCAATATATTGTGTTATGTTCCCCTGACCGATGCTTTCAGGGACCGAGCGAAGCCTTGCGGAACGGGACGAATTTTGGGGCAGAATTCTTAAACATTTCGACGCTCAGACACACACGCATTTGACAAGGCTTTCGTAGGAGCTGTGGGCATTTGCAGAGGTAGTTTTATGACCCTGGTGGTAGTCTGACCCTTCCTCTGTACCATGAACCTAAGAAACACACATTTAACAAGGGTTTCGTAGGAGCTGTGGACATTTCCAGGGGTAGTTTTGTGACCCTGGTGGTAGTCTGACCCTTCCTCTGTACCATGAACCTAAGAAACACACATTTGACAAGGCTTTCGTAGGCGTTGTGGGCATTTGCAGAGGTAGTTTTATGACCCTGGTGGTAGTGTGACCCTTCCCCTGTACCATGAACCTAAGAAACACATATTTGAGAAGGCTTTCGTAGGAGTTTTGGGCATTTCCAGGTGTAGTTTTGTGACCCTGGTGGTAGTCTGACCCTTCCTCTGTACCCTGAACCTAAGAAACACATATTTGAGAAGGCTTTCGTAGGAGTTTTGGGCATTTCCGGAGGTAGTTTGACCCTTCTACACCGTGAATCAAAGAAACACACATTTGACAAGGGTTTCGTAGGAGCTGTGGGCATTTCCAAGGGTAGTTTTGTGACCCTGGTGGTAGTCTGACCCTTCCTCGGTACCCTGAACCTAAGAAACACGTATTTGAGAAGGCTTTCGTAGGAGTTTTGGGTATTTCCAGAGGTAGTTTAGTGACCCTGGTGGTAGTTTGACCCTTCGTCTGTACCATGAACCTAAGAAACACACATTTGACAAGGGTTTCGTAGGAGCTGTGGGCATTCGCTTTCGTAGGAGTTTTGGGCATTTCAGGGTGGTTTTGTGACCCTGGTGGTGTCTGACCTTCCTCTGTACCCTGAACACCTAAACACATATCTCTCTCTCTCTCTCTCTCTCTCTCTCTCTCTCTCTCTCTCTCTCTCTCTCTCTCTCTCTCTCTCTCTCTCTCTCTCTCTCTCTCTCTCTCTCTCTCTCTCTCTCTCTCAACATTGACACATGCTTTCATCTTGCAGCCTAACTTCCACCTCCTCCTCCTCCTCCTCCTCCTCCTCCTCCTCCTCCTCCTCCTCCTCCTCCTAATTTTCTCAGGTAACCACAAAAAACTTTCTTTATGTGTCTTTCTCCGCCTCATTATTAGAGAGAGAGAGAGAGGTGGTAATTGTGCTAATCTTCCTCAATTAGTGGCGTATTAAAATTATTATTATTATTATTATTATTATTATTATTATTATTATTATTATTATTATTATTTTAGTTCCTCTCTTTTCTCCTTTTTTCGTTTTTCTTTCTTTCTCTCTTCTTCTTCTTCTTCTTCTTCTTCTTCTTCTTCTTCTTCTTCTTCTTCTTCTTCTTCTTCATATTCTTCCTCTTCTTCTTCTACTATTACTTGTTCTACTACTTCTCCTCCTCCTCCTCCTCCTCCTTCTCCTCCTCCTCCTCCTCCTCCTATTAATCTTGTTATTGTTATTGTTATTCGGAAATGACTTAATTGCGTTAATCACCTGAATAATTAACCAACCAGAGAGAGAGAGAGAGAGAGAGAGAGAGAGAGAGAGAGAGAGAAAAAATCATATGAAACTTTAAAAATCGAGTTACAAAAAAAATAAATAGACAAAGAAAAATATCAACAACAACAACAACAACAACTCATTATAATTTCATTCTTTTTTCTCTCCTTTCCTTCCCTTTCTTCTTTTTCTTCTTATTCTCCTCATTAATTTCCTCTTCAGTCACTTCAATTAATCATCATTATCTATTCTCATTAAGGGGAGGGAAAGGTAGTGGTCCCATACTACTACTACTACTACTACTACTACTACTACTACTACTACTACTACTACTACTACTACTACTACTACTACTACTACTAATAATAATAATAATAATAATAATAACAATAATAACAATAATAACAATAATAATAACAATAACAATAACAATAATAATAATAATAATAATAATAATAATAATAATAATAATGGTAATGCAATTTCTATTACCAAGAACACACCCACGTGATTTTAATAGCATAAAATATACGCTTTTTAATAATACGCTCAGTCATACGATGCTCTGTTCACCATGCGTCTCTCTCCATACATAACGCTTAATATATATAGCAAACACTGACCTTTTTATTTATTTTATTAACTTTATTTATTTTATTTATTTATGTATTTTTATTTTTATTTGTTTATTTTATTTTTTTGTTGTTTCATTTTATTTGTTTTATTTTATTTATTTTATTTATTGTTTTCTCATTTATTTTATTTATTTCTCATTTATTTTTCTCATTTATTTTATTTACTTTATTTTTTTCTTTATTTATATTTTTTTATCTACATTTATTTTTTTTATTTTTTTTATTTTATTTTATTTATTTTATTTTCTCATTTATCTCATTTACTTCTCATTTATTTTTCTCATTTAATTTTGCCCCTTGAAATTCTTCCTCTACTTAAAAAAAAAATAATACCCAGAGCGCTGATCATAACACTCATCTATATACATATGACGCTACTTAATACTTATAATGATACTACTTAACACTAAATGATATTACAATGATGCTAGATTACTTTATATGCTACTACAACCTTTAGAAAATACAGCGGCGTGGGGAATTTCAGACTAATAATACTTATAATTCTAAACATATTCTACTACTTAACACACACACACACACACACACACACACACACACACACATACATACACGCTCACACACACACTAATACTAAACACACATTCTTAAATCCTGACTGACTGACTGACTGACTGGCTGACTGACTGGCTGACTGACTGGCTGGCTGAGTGAGTGAGTGAGTGAGTGAGTGAGTGAGTGAGTGACTGGCTGGCTGACTGACTGACTGACTGACTGACTGACTGACTGGCTGACTGACTGGCTGGCTGAGTGGCTGGCTGAGTGAGTGAGTGAGTGAGTGAGTGAGTGAGTGAGTGACTGACTGACTGACTGACTGACTGACTGACTGACTGGTTGGATTCTCTCTAACCATCAATAACTCCTACTTCTGTCACCAATACTACAGTTCTTTCATTAATTATATATAAGGAAATGTAAGTATATGATCTCTCTATCTCTCTCATTCTCTCACTCTTTCTCTCTTCCTATCTCTCTCTCTCTCTCCCTTGTTTTTCTTCTATTCTTTCCTCTTTTATGTCTATATCTTTTCTTCCTTCTCTCTCTATATAATACTCTGTAATACTCCTACTAATTCCTCTTTTTTGTCTCTCTATCTTGTCTTCCTCTCTCTATATAATACTCTGTAATACTCCTACTAATTCCTCTTTTTTGTCTCTCTATCTTGTCTTCCTCTCTCTCTATATAATACTCTAATACTCCTCCTAATTCCTCCTTTTTGTCTCTCTATCTTGTCTTCCTCTCTCTCTATATAATACTCTTTAATACTCCTCCTAATTCCTCCTTTTTGTCTGTCTATCTTGTCTTCCTCTCTCTATATATAATACTCTTTAATACTCCTACTAATTCCTCCTTTTTGTCTGTCTATCTTGTCTTCCTCTCTCTATATATAATACTCTTTAATACTCCTCCTAATTCCTCCTTTTTGTCTGTCTATCTTGTCTTCCTCTCTCTATATATAATACTCTTTAATACTCCTCCTAATTCCTCCTTTTTGTCTCTCTATCTTGTCTTCCTCTCTCTCTATATAATACTCTTTAATACTCCTCCTAATTCCTCCTTTTTGTCTGTCTATCTAGTCTTCCTCTCTCTATATAATACTCTGTAATACTCCTACTAATTCCTCTTTTTTGTCTCTCTATCTTGTCTTCCTCTCTCTATATATAATACTATTTAATACTCCTCCTAATTCCTCCTTTTGTCTGTCTATCTTGTCTTCCTCTCTCTATATAATACTCTTTAATACTCCTCCTAATTCCTCCTTTTGGTCTGTCTATCGTGTCTTCCTCTCTCTCTATATAATACTCTTTAATACTCCTCCTAATTCCTCCTTTTTGTCTGTCTATCTTGTCTTCCTCTCTCTATATATAATACTCTTTAATACTCCTCCTAATTCCTCCTTTTTGTCTGTCTATCTTGTCTTCCTCTCTCTATATATAATACTCTTTAATACTCCTCCTAATTCCTCCTTTTTGTCTGTCTATCTTGTCTTCATCTCTCTATATAATACTCTTTAATACTCCTCCTAATTCCTCCTTTTTGTCTGTCTATCTTGTCTTCATCTCTCTATATATAATACTCTTTAATACTCCTCCTAATTCCTCCTTTTTGTCTGTCTATCTTGTCTTCATCTCTCTATATATAATACTCTTTAATACTCCTACTAATTCCTCCTTTTTGTCTGTCTATCTTGTCTTCCTCTCTCTATATATAATACTCTTTAATACTCCTACTAATTCCTCCTTTTTGTCTCTCTATCTTGTCTTCCTCTCTCTATATAATACTCTCTAATACTCCTACTAATTCCTCCTTTTTGTCTGTCTATATATCTCGTCTCTCTCTCTCTCTCTCCTAATACTAATAACACTACACGTAACACTACAACATACCTACCACAGCCTCCCCACCACCACCACCACCACCACCACCGCCACAACCACAAACACCCTTCCCCTCTCCTTAATTCCACCCATCCCGCCCCGCAAAACTGTCCTGCTCATGGGAGTGTGAGAGCGTCGATTACACGCCCGCCTAGAGAGAGAGAGAGAGAGAGAGAGAGAGAGGGAGAGGGGGATGGTAGGATTAGGTTTGACAGTTAATGTATGTCTGTGTTATTGTATTAGTGTTGTTGTATTTGAGTTAGAATTTATTTTTTGATGTGTGGTTTTCTCTCTCTCTCTCTCTCTCTCTCTCTCTCTCTCTCTCTCTCTCTCTCTCTCTCTCTCTCTCTCTCTCTCTCTCTCTCTCTCTCTCTCTCTCTCTCTCTCTCTCTCTCTCTCTCTCTCTCTCTCTCTCTCTCTCTCTCTCTCTCTCTCTCTCTCTCTTTATTTACTTATTTTTGCTTCCATTTTTCCTTCGTCATTCTCTCGTTCCTTTCCTTTCTTTCCTTTCCCTTCCCTTCCCTTCCCTTCCTTCCTTTCTTCCTTCCTTCCTTCCTTCCTTCCTTCCTTCCCTTCCCTTCCCTTCCCTTCCTTCCTTCCTCTCTCTCTCTCTTACCCTAACCTACTTCTCTCTTTCTTTCTTTCACCATAACCCATCAATTCTCTCTCTCTCTCTCTCTCTCTCTCTCTCTCTCTCTCTCTCTCTCTCTCTCTCTCTCTCTCACAGTTTGCACATTAAGAGGCCTTCATTGCAGCATCTTTGGCAAACAGATGAAGCATTTGAACCGCCTAACGACGCTGCTTCACTGCTTCAAAGTTCTCTCTATGACCCTTACGCTTGCCTCGCCCCCCCTATACCCCTCTGTCTCTCTCTCTCTCTCTCTCTCTCTCTCTCTCTCTCTCTCTCTCTCTCTCTCTCTCTCTCTCTCTCTCTCTCTCTCTCTCTCTCTCTCTCTCTCTCTCTCTCTCTCTCTCTCTCTCTCTCTCTCTCTGTTTTTCTCTGTGTCTGTGTCTGTCTATCTCTTATTCTCTCCTTTCTCTTTCTGCTTTGAAAAAAAAAGAAAGAGAGACAGAACCTTCAAAACTCAAAACACAAGAAAAAGAGGAGAGAAAACAATGAAAAAGAAGATGTAGATGGACAGATTGATAGACAGACAGACAGATAGACAGACAGAAAGCTAGATAGACAAACAGCAACACAAATAGAGAGTCAGATATTCAGATAGAGAGAGATATAGACAGACAGACAGGAACACAAAAACATAAACATAAATATAAACCGTGTGTGTGTATGTGTGTGTGTGTGTGTGTGTGTGTGTGTGTGTGTGTGTGTGTGTGTGTGTGTGTGTGTATATATAATCCCCTCTCCCCTGCCCCCCCCTCGGTGTCCAGCTGTCCGAATGTCAGCTAGCTCACCTGGGCGGCCTGACACCTGGGCCCTCACGCTGACAGATTGGCCGCTGCAAAAACTGGAGTATGTGGGGGAGGATGAAGCGACTGGATGACTGTGCGGATGACTGGATGAATGAGTGGGTGGGTGAGTGGATGGATGACTGGATGACTGGATGAATGAGTGTATGGATGACTGGATGAATGAGTGGATGTATGAGTGGATGACTGGATATGTGGATGACTAAGTGTGTGATTGTTTGGGTGCGTTGATGGTTGAATGGATGAGTGAATATGTGGATGACTGTGTGGATGACTGAATGAATAAGTGTATGGATGGATGGATGACTGGATATGTGGATGACTGAGTGTGTGATTGTGTGGGTGAGTGGATGGTTGAATAGTTGAGTGGATGTGTGGATGACTGAGTGTATGATTGGGTAGGTGACTGGATGGATGAATGGATGAGTGAATATGTGGATGACTAAGTGTGTGATTGTTTGGATGAGTGGATGGATGAATGGTTGAGTGGATATGTGGATGACTGTGGATGACTAGATGGATGAACAGATTACCGTGGATGACTGGATGAGTAGATGACTGACTGGCAGAGTGGATGGGTGGATGACGTGAATGGATGAGTGGATTGATAAAGGACTGACTGACTGACTGAGTGGATGACTGGATGACTGACTGGTTGAGTGAATGAGTGGATTGATATATAACTCTCTCTCTCTCTCTCTCTCTCTCTCTCTCTCTCTCTCTCTCTCTCTCTCTCTCTCTCTCTCTCTCTCTCTCTCTCTCTCTCTCTCTCTCTCTCTCTCACACACACACACACACACACACACATTTTTAGCAAGTCTTGAAAGTGACAAACGTGACTGACAGGTTAAAGTGTGTGTGTGTGTGAGTGTGTGTGTGTGTGTGTGTGTGTGTGTGTGTGTGAGACGGCTGCATTAGTGAGTGGTGGCAGTGCTGATGCCCCTACTGTGTGACGTGTGTGTGTGTGTGTGTGTGTGTGTGTGTGTGTGTGTGTGTGTGTGTGTGTGTGTGTGTGTTTTCATATTTTAGGGTCGTTTTGTTTATCGTGTTTGTTTCTGTTTGTTAATGTTCGGTTATGTTTGATCAATAAAACAAACAGATAAAACATAGATAGATAAATAAAATAAAATAGATAGATAGATAAAATTAAACACAAACACACACACACACACACACACACAGCATAACAGACAGACAGACAGACAGACAGACAGACAGAGGGCAGGTTGGTAACACTGACATTTGTAACAGTATGACCAGACAGAGAGAGAGAGAGAGAGAGAGAGAGACGTATAGCCCTCTCGTATCTAAACCCGAATATATAATAAACATTGTCGGTCGTTGAAAAAAAGTACATAAATAAAGAGAGAGAGAGATAAACGTCAACGGTATCGTGTAAGGAATTAACACACACACACACACACACACACACACACACACACACACACACACACACACACGCAGTCACAGAAATATTCGCTTCTATTTTGCAACTCAAAAGGGAAGGAATTTTGTTAAACGAGAGAGAGAGAGAGAGAGAGAGAGAGAGAGAATTCTTGGCATGTATCTCTGTGCATTTGAGAGAGAGAGAGAGAGAGAAACAAAAGAGGAACAGAGATAAGAATAAGAGGAGGAGGAGGAGGAGGAGGAGGAAGAAGAGAAGTAGGAGGAGGAAGACTAGATATAGCGGTGGAGGTAAAAAGGAGGAAATCAGGTCAGGTCAAGGAGGAGGAGGAGGAGGAGGAGGAGGAGGAGGAGGAGGAGGAGGAGGAAAAACCAGAACAAGAAAATAGCAAGATGGACAAGAAGAAGGTGATAAAGAAGGAAGAGGAAGAGGAAGAATAAGAAAGAAGACAGGAGGAGGAGGAGGAGGAGGAGGAGGAGAAGGAGGAGGAGAAGGAGAGGGAGGAGGAGGAGGAGGAGGAGGAAGAATCGTGAGTGAGGGAAAGTTGAGCGAGCAAGCGAGAGAGAGAGAGAGAGAGTAATTGCTTGTTGCTGTCTAGGCCATAGGATTCACGTCTCTCTCTCTCTCTCTCTCTCTCTCTCTCTCTCTCTCTCTCTCTCTAATAACAAGATGCAGGAAAATATTTTGAAGATTTTGTCTCTTTCTTCCTTCCTTCCTTCCTTCCTTCCTTCCTTCCTTCCTTCCTTTTTTCTTCCTTCCTTCCTTCCTTCCTTCCTTCCTTCTTTCCTTCCTTTCTTCCTTCCTTCCTTCCTTCCTTCCTTCCTTCTTTCCTTCCTTCTTTCCTTCCTTCCTTTCTTCCTTCCTTCCTTCCTTTCTTCCTTCCTTCCTTCCTTCCTTCTTTCCTTCTCTCCTTCCTTCCTTCCTTCCGTCCTTCCGTCCTTCCTTCCTTCTTTCCTTCCTTCCTTCTTTCCTTCCTTCCTTTCCTCCTTCCTTCCTTCCTTTCTTCCTTCCTTCCTTCCTTCCTTCTTTCCTTCCTTCCTTCCTTCCTTCCTTCCTTCCTTCCTTCCTTCCTTCCTTCCTTCCTTCCCTCCTTCTTTCCTTCCTGACTATAGATTTTTCATATTTTTTTGTCGTGTTTTCTTTGTTTATTTTTGTTTTTAAGTTCCATTTTGAATTTTTTATTATAAGTTTTTTTTTGTTAAGTTTCGTTCAAGTTCTGTTAATTATTTTTACTCCAAGTTTTTCTCCGTTGATTTTTTTTCTATAAATTCTTTTTTTATTTTATTTTTATTTTTTGGGTCATAAGTTTCTGGCTCTTATTAATATATACCTAACCTTACCTAACCTTACCTTACCTTACCTTACCTTACCAAACTTAAACTTACCTTACCATTCCTAACCTTGCCTTACCTTACCCTACCTTACCTAACCTTACCTAACCTTACCTTACCTAACCTAATATAATTTTAGCTAACCTTGCCTAACCGTACTTAACCTTATCTTACCTAACCTTACCCAACCTTACCTTACCTAACCTTACCTAACCTTACCTTACCT
>NC_066558.1:1692893-1707893 GCF_024679095.1 Eriocheir sinensis
TCGATTCCACGCGTGTATGCAAGCTCGGCTCACGTGGACATACCCGACCCGGACCACAGACAACCGTACCCCCCGCCGCTAGAGGGGGCATCCACTGGGGGTAAGAGGGCGGGGGAGGGGTGGAAAAGGGGGGTATGAGGTGTGTGTGTGTGTGTGTGTGTGTGTGTCATTTTGTATATATTTCTTTCCATCCTTCCTCTCTCTCTCTCTCTCTCTCTCTCTCTCTCTCTCTCTCTCTGCCTATCTATCTATCTATCTATTTATCTTATTTTCTCTTTCTCTCTCTTTCAGGTGGAGTGTGTCTATCTCGCCGCCCCCCCGAAGCCGCCTGTCTGTGTCTGTCTGTCTGTCTGTCCGTCTGTCTGTCTGTTTTGTACCTCCTCGCTCCAGTCTGTGTCTCTGTCTGTCTATGGTAACAACAACAACAATAACACTACTACTACTACTACTACTACTACTACTACTACTACTACTACTACTACTACTACAACTACTACTACTATTGCTTTTATTATTATTATTATTATTATTATTATTATTATTATTATTATTATTTTCTTTTTTTCTTCAGATTATTTTGGTGGTGGTCATTTTTTTCTTCTCTTTTTCTTCGTTTTGGTAATTTTTTTTTGTCTCTCTCTCTCTCTCTCTCTCTCTCTCTCTCTCTCTCTCTCTCTCTCTCTCTCTCTCTCTCTCTCTCTCTCTCTCTCTCTCTCTCTCTCTCTCTCTCTCTCTCTCTCTCTCTCATATGCATACATACATACATACATACATAGACACATACATATCCATACATGTCTCTGGACGTCTTGTTTTTAATATATGGGTCTTGTGTACATAAACAAAATGTGTATATTAATAAAAATGTCGACGGTATGGATTTTTTCTTCATTGAGAGCGTGTAGGTAGGCCCCCTTGGTAGGCCCGTAGCCCCCCTGGTAAATATAAACAAACCCTCGTGACTTGCGCTGGCCGCGGTCCATGGCCTGAGCAGCCACAGCCTAACCAGCCCCATAAAACACCCAAGAAGAAGAAGCAGCCCCCTGATACACTGAAGAGGAGGAGACCAACCCCTCCCCCTCACTGGCTGTTATGGACGAGTGGCGTACGTGGCTGTCTTGGTCCACTCGCCCCGCTGCTGAGTCGCTCACAATGGGTCAGCGGGTCGTCCTGGCTCTGCTGGTGCTGGGTGAGGCCTCGTGATGCGTGTGATGTTATAGTAGGATATCAATTGTATGTCATTTCAACTCACGCCAGTATTCGACAATTGTATGCCTAATTCGTGGTGATTTTAAATAATAATAATACATTGATATCCTACCATAACAGTGATGATAAATGATGATTTTTCTGTCTTACTGCGTCCTGACAATGATGAGTAGTTTGCAAGGCTCAGAGATGGTCTTGGTGTATATTTATGTTATCACCTCTTCACTACCTCCCTTGTGACCTCCCCTCAGTGGCGGGGGTCAAGTGCAGGTCAGGTCAGCCTAACGTCCTGCTGATCATCGTGGACGACCTGCGGCCTGCCCTGGGGTGCTACGGGGACACCCTGGCCTTCACACCACACGTGGACGCCCTCGCCTCCCACGGCACAGTGTTCACGAGAGCCTATGCGCAGGTGTGTGTGTGTGTGTGTGTGTGTGTGTGTGTGTGTGGCTGATTGATAGGTTGATTAGGGGACCTTTTACTTGTTATTATATCTTATTATTATTATTATGTCCTTGTATTTATGGTACTTATACTCATACCATACCATTCCTTTTCCTGTTTTTCCTTCTACTTCCATCTCCTGTGTGTGTCTGTGTGTGTCTGTGTGTGTGTGTGGTTGATTGACAGGTTAATTAGGAGACCTTTTACTTGTTATTATATCTTATTTTCTCTCCTTCTCATTTCTTTCCTCTCTCTCTCCCATTCCCCTCCTCCTCCATCTCCATCCCTTCCCTCAACTGCATCTTTCTATTCTCTTTCTATCCTCCTCCTCCTCCTCCTCTTCCTCCTCCTACTGTTTCATTCTCCTCTAACCCTCCACCCCTTCTCTTCCTATCCCTATTCCCTCCTCCTCTCCCATCCTCTACCTCCTCCTCCACCTCACCCATTCCCCCCTCCACCCCCAGCAAGCCCTGTGTGGTCCGAGCCGTACATCCTTCCTCACCTCGCGACGGCCAGACACGACGCGCCTGTACGATGTTCACTCCTACTGGCGTCGGCATGCTGGGAACTTCACCACCCTGCCACAGTACTTCAAGGAGCACGGATACCACACCGCGGCGGCCGGCAAGGTCTTCCACCCGGGTGTGTGTGTGTGTGTGTGTGTGTATACCAGCAACGGGCCAAATTTGTGCCATGATGAAAAATATAAAAAATAGATGATGCACAGATTGATCCCAAATGCGTTGATATGTATTATGAAATGGTTTGCGTGACTGATGATTTTTTTCTCATTTTTCTCGCTTAGAGGGACCATTAAGAAACATGATCCCCGCAGTTACTGGGTTAAAGAACCTAATCAAACTTTGCAGGCATTGTTAGCAACCAGAGCGACGACCAACCCTACAGCTGGTCCGAGACGCCTTACCACCCCCCGACGCAGGCCCACAAGCAGGACCCGGTCTGCCTCGGCGCGGACGGCTCCCTGCACACCAACATATACTGCCCCGTTAAGGTAGAAGCCAGCTATTGAGGGTAGATGAGGCTTACCCAATGTCGGTCCAAGCCTTTCTGAAGCCCTAAGCTGGATCTCTTTTGAAGGCCCACACACACACACACACACACACACACACACACACACACACACACACACACACACACACACACCGCCTATCTGTTCCACAAGTTATATCCTGGTCCTAAGAACTGTAAAATAAATAGATATATGTATTTTTTTGTTTGAATTTGTTTAGTATTAGTGTTTATAAGACTTTGCTTCACCGGGGAAAATAAAGGAATCTTGTCAATATTCCCAATTTTTTTCTTTCTTTCTTTCTTTCTTTCTTTCTTTATTATTATTTTTTTTTTTATACACATCCTAATGCCCCCCCTCACCCTATTGATCCTCCCCTAAGGTATCGGATCAGCCCGGTGGATCACTTCCGGATATTGAGACCACTCGCCACTCCACCGCCTGGCTAGAGGAGTGGGCTGAGAGGGATGAGAGGGCCACCAACGGACCCTCTCAGCCCTTCTTCTTTGCTGTCGGGTATCACAAGCCACACATCCCGCTCAAGTTTCCCAGAGAGTTCCTTGGTGAGGCGACCCTTGCGTTGTGTTGTGTGTTTGTTATTTTCTTTCTCTATTTCTGTTTTATTAATTTCCTGTTTATTTTCTGTTTTTCCTTGTGTTGTGTTGTTTGTTATTTTCTTTCTATATTTCTGTTTTATTCATTTCCTGTTTATTTTCTGTTTTTCCTTGTGTTGTGTTGTGTTGTTTGTTATTTTCTTTCTCTATTTCTGTTTTATTCATTTCCTGTTTATTTTCTGTTTTTCCTTGTGTTGTGTTGTGTGTTTGTTATTTTCTTTCTATATTTCTGTTTTATGCATTTCCTGTTTATTTTCTGTTTTTCTTATGTTAGTTTCTCTCTCTCGCCCTTCATTCAGCATTCCTTCCCCTCCTCCTTCCCTCTCCATTTTCTTTCTTTTGTTATTTTCTTCCTTTCTTCTTTCCCTTTCTCTTCTGTTTTGTTCATATCTTCATTATTTCCTTTCTTTCTCCTTCTCTTCTCCTCCTCCTTCGTACTCTTTCCTCCTTCCTTTTCTCTTTCCTTCCTTCCTCATCCCATCCTCTCTTCCTTCTTCTCTGTTCTCCATTTATTCCTTCCTTTTCTGATTCCTTTCTTATTTTCCTTCCATTCCTTTTCCCTCCATCCTTCCTCCCTTCACTCACCCCAATCCTTCCCTCCCTACCCCAGAGCTCTTCCCAATCGACACGGTGCCTCTCGCCCCCAACCGCTGGCTTCCGAAGGGGCTGCCATCCGTTGCCTGGAACCCCTGGAATGACCTGAGGAGCCGTGAGGACATAGCCGCCCTCAACGTGTCCTTTCCCTATGGTCCAATGCCTGATTTCTATGCTAGGTTAGTATCCCCTTGTATTTCTCATTTTCTAAGTCTGATATTTATGTTAGGTTAGTATCCCCTTGTATTTCTCATTTTCTAAGTCTGATATTTATGTTAGGTTAGTATCCCCTTGTATTTCTCATTTTCTAAGTCTGATATTTATGTTAGGTTAGTATCCCCTTGTATTTCTCATTTTCTAAGTCTGATATTTATGTTAGGTTAGTATCCCCTTGTATTTCTCATTTTCTAAGTCTGATATTTATGTTAGGTTAGTATCCCCTTCAGGTTTGTGCTGTCCGAGGAAAGTGATCGAATTGTTATACTCAAAACAGCCGCCTTCAGCCAGTACCCTCGCCCAGGCCCTATACCCTCAAAGATACCCTTCAGTCTGTGTTTGTTTATGTTTTCTGTCATTTTCTCAGCCTGATATTTATTTTAGGTTTGTTTCCCCTTCAGCCTGTGTTCTTTGTTTTCTTTTTTACTGTTTGGTGTTTATATTTTGTCCGTTTTGATAGTTTTCTGTTTATTTTCTTATGTTTTTTTTTTCTTTCCGCTTGCCGTTGTTTTTTGTTTCATTGTTTGTTTTGGTTTCGTTTGTTTATTAGTTGTGTTTTTTATGTCATGTTTTTCTGTGTGATAGTTTGTCAGTCATTCCTCACTTCTTTCCTTTTCTTATCCTCATTCTTCATTTTTCTCTCTGTTTCTTCCTTCCTCATACTGTCCTCCCTTCCGCATACTGTCCTCCCTTCCATCTCTCCTCCATTCCTTCCTTCATTTCTTTTTCTTCTTTCCTTCCACTCTTCGCTCACCTCCAGTTTAATAATATATCCAATTTAGCATCAAAAACAGGTAAGGAAAGGTTGAATAATAAAAGAGAGACTCATAATTATAACAACTCCAATTTAGCATCAAAAACAGGTAAGGAAAGGTTGAATAATAAAAGAGAGACTCATAATTACAATAACAACTCCAATTTAGCATCAAAAACAGGTACAGGAAAGGTTGAATAATAAAAGAAAGACTCATAATTACAATAACAACTCCAATTCAGCATCAAAAACAGGTAATGAAAGGTTGAATAATAAAAGAGAGACTCATAATTACAATAACAACTCCAATTCAGCATCAAAAACAGGTAATGAAAGGTTGAATAATAAAAGAGAGACTCATAATTATAACGACTCCAATTTAGCATCAAAAACAGGTAATGAAAGGTTGAATAATAAAAGAAAGACTCATAATTACAATAACAACTCCAATTTAGCATCAAAAACAGGTAATGAAAGGTTGAATAATAAAAGAAAGACTCATAATTACAATAACAACTCCAATTTAGCATCAAAAACAGGTAAGGAAAGGTTGAATAATAAAAGACTCATAATTACAATAACAACTCCAATTCAGCATCAAAAACAGGTAAGGAAAGGTTGAATAATAAAAGACTCATAATTACAATAACAACTCCAATTTAGCATCAAAAACAGGTAAGGAAAGGTTGAATAATAAAAGAGAGACTCATAATTACAATAACAACTCCAATTTAGCATCAAAAACAGGTAAGGAAAGGTTGAATAATAAAAGAGAGACTCATAATTACAATAACAACTCCAATTTAGCATCAAAAACAGGTAAGGAAAGGTTCAATAATAAAAGACTCATAATTACAATAACAACTCCAATTTAGCATCAAAAACAGGTAATGAAAGGTTGAATAATAAAAGAAAGACTCATAATTACAATAACAACTCCAATTCAGCATCAAAAACAGGTAATGAAAGGTTGAATAATAAAAGAAAGACTCATAATTACAATAACAACTCCAATTCAGCATCAAAAACAGGTAAGGAAAGGTTGAATAATAAAAGAAAGACTCATAATTACAATAACAACTCCAATTCAGCATCAAAAACAGGTAATGAAAGGTTGAATAATAAAAGAGAGACTCATAATTATAACGACTCCAATTTAGCATCAAAAACAGGTAATGAAAGGTTGAATAATAAAAGAAAGACTCATAATTATAACGACTCCAATTTAGCATCAAAAACAGGTAATGAAAGGTTGAATAATAAAAGAAAGACTCATAATTACAATAACAACTCCAATTCAGCATCAAAAACAGGTAAGGAAAGGTTGAATAATAAAAGAAAGACTCATAATTATAACGACTCCAATTTAGCATCAAAAACAGGTAAGGAAAGGTTGAATAATAAAAGAAAGACTCATAATTACAATAACAACTCCAATTCAGCATCAAAAACAGGTACAGGAAAGGTTGAATAATAAAAGACTCATAATTACAATAACAACTCCAATTCAGCATCAAAAACAGGTAATGAAAGGTTGAATAATAAAAGAAAGACTCATAATTACAATAACAACTCCAATTCAGCATCAAAAACAGGTAAGGAAAGGTTGAATAATAAAAGAAAGACTCATAATTATAACGACTCCAATTTAGCATCAAAAACAGGTAAGGAAAGGTTGAATAATAAAAGAGAGACTCATAATTACAATAACAACTCCAATTCAGCATCAAAAACAGGTAAGGAAAGGTTGAATAATAAAAGACTCATAATTACAATAACAACTCCAATTTAGCATCAAAAACAGGTAAGGAAAGGTTGAATAATAAAAGACTCATAATTACAATAACAACTCCAATTTAGCATCAAAAACAGGTAAGGAAAGGTTGAATAATAAAAGAGAGACTCATAATTACAATAACAACTCCAATTCAGCATCAAAAACAGGTAAGGAAAGGTTGAATAATAAAAGAGAAACTCATAATTACAATAACAACTCCAATTCAGCATCAAAAACAGGTACAGGAAAGGTTGAATAATAAAAGAGAGACTCATAATTACAATAACAACTCCAATTTAGCATCAAAAACAGGTAATGAAAGGTTGAATAATAAAAGAGAGACTCATAATTATAACAACTCCAATTTAGCATCAAAAACAGGTAAGGAAAGGTTGAATAATAAAAGAGAGACTCATAATTACAATAACAACTCCAATTCAGCATCAAAAACAGGTAATGAAAGGTTGAATAATAAAAGAGACTCATAATTATAATAACAACTCCAATTTAGCATCAAAAACAGGTACATAAAAGGTTGAATAATATAGACACTCATTTGTTTCCCTTCCGTTCCTCCTCTCATCGTTGTCGTCATCGTCACAGGTACATCCGGCAGGGTTACTACGCAGCGATGTCGTACACGGACTCTCTCATCGGCGACCTGCTGGCTACAGTTGACCGCTTGTTCCCGGACACAATTGTAGCATTTATAGGAGACCATGGTGGGTTGGTTACTGCTTGGCGTTGTTGTTTTATTGTTTTGTTCATTAACTTTTTTGTGTGTAGGTTATTATCATGGTTGTGTTTGCAAGTCGTCAGCTGATGGAGAAATTTCTTTTTCTTTCATTCTTCCTTGTTTCCTTCCTTCCTTTCTTCCTTCTCTCATCCCTGCCTCAAGTTAGCTCCCCACCTTCTCTCCCCGCCAGGCTGGTCACTCGGGGAGCATCAGGAGTGGTCCAAGTTCAGCAATTTTGAGGTGGCGACGCGCGTCCCCTTCATCATCAGGAACTGGAGGAGGGCCGAGGCTAATGTATCCTTATCCACACCTCATGCTCAGACAACGCCCCACACTCCACCACGGAGACGGACCAAGAGAAGCTCCGCACGGCCGGGGGTGGAGTACAGCGGCCTGGTGGAGCTGGTGGACCTCTTCCCGACCCTGGTGGACCTAGCTGGACTGCCGGCCTTGGAACAGTGCCCCAGCGACTCACACAAGGTCCAGGTCTGCACGGAGGGAGTCAGCCTGAGTCGGATAGTCAACACAAACCAGCAGGAGATTGAAAGAGAAGCAGAGATCAAGAAACATGGCAAAGATAGGGAAAGTTTTGGCGCCAGTAATGTTGAAAGTAATGCGATTTTAAGCCAAAACACAAATTTTGACCATACGATGAAAAACAGACTTATGCCGCCCAAGGAAAGGAACCGAAATATCAAAACCAAAACAGCCGCCTTCAGCCAGTACCCTCGCCCAGGCCCTATACCCTCAAAAAACCCCGACAGCGACCAACCCCACACCAGCGACACCACCATCATGGGCTACTCCGTCAGGACCGATCGCTTCCGCTTCACGGCCTGGCTAAGGTTCGACAACATTACGTATCGACCTGACTGGGACCATATCGTAGCGGAGGAGCTGTACGACCACAAGATTGACCCCTCGGAAGATCGTAACTTGGTAGGGAAGGGATCGTATGCGCGGAAGAGGAAGGCTTTGTTTGGGGTCTTGCGTGGAGGGTGGAGGAGTGCGGTGAGGTGGAGGTGACTGTGTGTGTGTGTGTGTGTGTGTGTGTGGAAGAGAGAGAGAAGGAAGGAAAAGAAGAGAGAAAGGAAGGAGTTATGAGAGAGAGAAAAAGGAGAGGAAGAAAGATATGAAGGAGAGAAGGGAAGCAAAAGAAATATTTATAAGGAGAGAAGAGAGGGGAAGGGAAGAGGAAGGGAGAGAGAGAACGAGAGAGCAAAAGAAGGATATGGAAGAGAGGACGGAAGAAGGAAGGGAAGGAAATATATGGAAGGAGAGAAAAGAGAAAGAAAGATGGAGTTATGAGAGAGAAAAGGGATAGGAAGAGGAAGAGAGATATGGAAGAGAAGAAAGAAGGAAGGGAAGGAGAGAAGAAAATGTGTGTGTGTGTGTGTGTGTGTTAAGAGAAAACTGTAATGTAAATAAAATTGTCATATACATTTCTATCCCCATTTATTATTCTCTTCATTTATTTCCTTTCTTTTCTTGAGATGTGCAGAGGAAAAAAGACCTATAGCCATGTCTTAATAAGGAAGAAGTCAGCTTGTACCAATGAAGACCTTGCCATACCTGTACTAACAAGGACCTAGCTAGCCTGTAACAATGAGGACCTATAGCCATACCTGTACCAATAAGGACCTAGCTAGCCTGTAACAATGAGGATCTATAGCTATACCTGTACTAATAAGGACCTAGCTAGCCTGTAACAATGAGGACCTATAGCTATACCTGTACTAATAAGGACCTAGCTAGCCTGTAACAATGAGGACCTATAGCCATACCTGTACTAATAAGGACCTAGCTAGCCTGTAACAATGAGGACCTATAGCTATACCTGTACCAATGAGGACCTAGCTAGCCTGTAACAATAGGAAGAAGCCAGGCTATTAATAAGGAAGAAACATATATAGACAGGACACATATAGGACCCAATAACCTCATGAAAGAAAATTGACCAAGAACGAAGATACATTAGGATTCTATAAGTATTAAATTGCTATATATATATTAGATGGTGACCCAATTTTAAACTATTACTGTGTGTGTATTTGTGTATTATTATTTTTATTTTGGGGGTAACCTGTCTACTTTTTCACTTTTATTAGATTTATTTACTACGTCATTCTACTTCTGCTACTTTTCATTTACTCTACTCTTCTCCTCCATCTACTTAACTACTTTTCCTCTTACTTATAATCTCTACTACTCTACTTGCTACTTTTTCTATATATTTTTATTTACTTTTATCTATTACCTCTACTTTTACTGTATCCTCTATCTACTACAGCTTCTTTATCTACTCCATCTACCTCTTTCTACTTTTATCTACTTTTCCTCTACTTTATCCATTCTTACTTTATCTTACTTTTCCTATCTTTATACTTTCTTCAGGCTATCTATGTCACTGTCTTCTTATCTACTCTATCTATTACCTTTATTATCTACTTTATCTACTCTATACTTCATCTACTTTTCTCTACTTCATCTACTTTTCCTATCTATATACTTTCTTCAGGCTATCTACATCACTATCTTCTTATCTGCTCTGTCTATTACCTTTATTATCTACTTTATCTACTCTGCTTCATCTACTTTTCTCTACTTTATCTACTTTTTCTTACTTTTCCCATCTACTTTCTTCAGGCTATGTACGTCACTATCTTCTTCTCTGCTCTATCTATTACCTTTATTATCTACTTTATCTACTCTACCTCATCTACTTTTCTCTACTTTATCTACTTTTCCTCTACTTTTTCTTACTTTTCCTATCTATATACTTTCTTCAGGCTATGTACGTCACTATCTTCTTCTCTGCTCTATCTATTACCTATATTATCTACTTTATCTACTCTATACTTCATAAACTTTTCTCTACTTTATCTACTTTTCCTCTACTTTTCCTATCTATATACTTTCTTCAGGCTATGTACGTCACTATCTTCTCTGCTCTATCTATTACCTTTATTATCTACTTTACCTACTCTACTTCATCTACTTTTATCTACTTTACTCGCTACTGGCTACTTTCCTCTAACTGGCAACTGGTGTTCTCAAGGTCACTCAAGTCAGGTGTTAGTAGTGAGAGCTCCGAGGAGGCAGCGATAGGCCGGACGTCCACGTGAGTTTCCTTCACATTTATCCTCTTTTTAACCTTTTCCCGGCCTTTATTTTTAACCCCCGCCTTCCTAGTGAGAGAGAAGGGTTTTAACTTGATGTGGTAGCGACGGGAGGCTTGAAGTAAACCTCGATCATTGGTAAATATGAATTAAAGAGGAAAAAGTTTTGGATGTGGGCGGGGTGGGCGAAGGGGGAGCGTGTGCAGAGGTCCCACAACTTCTCTCTATTTTAACCCTTTCCCCGCCTCTATTTTTACCCCTCGGCCTTCCTAGTGAGAGTTTAGGGTTTTAAGTTGACAATGGAGCGATGGGAGGCTTTAAATACACGCCATATGGTGAGAAAAAGGAGTTGTAGGAAAAGTTTTAAGATGTGGGCGGGGTGCAGGAAGGGAGAGCTTGCGTGTCAGGGCTAATAAGTTTTCTCAATTTTAACCCTTTACCAGATGTTCCCAATGCTTCCCGCCCTTCCTAGTGAGAGTTTAGGGTTTTAACTTAATATAGGAGCGATGGGAGGCTTTAAATACACGCCATATGGTGAGAAAAAGGAGTTGAAGAAAAAGTTTTAAGATGTGGGCGGGGTGCAGGAAGGGAGAGCTTGCGTGTCAGGGCCAATAAGTTTTCTCAATATTAACCCTTTACCAGGTGTACCAATGCTTCCCGCCCTTCCTAGTGAGAGTTTAGGGTTTTAACTTGATATAGGAGCGATGGGAGGCTTTAAATACACGCCATATGGTGAGAAAAAGGAGTTGAAGGAAAAGTTTTAAGATGTGGGCGGGGTGCAGGAAGGGAGAGCTTGCATGTGAGGGCCAATAAGTTTTCTCAATATTAACCCTTAACCAGGTGTTCCCAATGCTTCCCGCCCTTCCTAGTGAGAGTTTAGGGTATTAACTTAATATAGGAGCGATGGGAGGCTTTAAATACACGCCATATGGTGAGAAAAAGGAGTTGGAAGAAAAAGATTTAAGATGTGGGCGGGGTGTAGGAAGGGAGAGCTTGCGTGAGGGCTCATAATTTTTCTCAATATTAACCCTTTACCAGGTGTACCAATGCTCCCCGCCCTTCCTAGTGAGAGTTCAGGGTTTTAACTTGATATAGGAGCGATAGAAAGCTTTAAACAGACTCATATCACCGGGAAAAATGAGTTAGAGAAAAGTTATGAATGTAGGCGGGGCGCATGTTATACCCAACTGTTGCTTGCGGAAGGAAGAACGTCACGTGTGTCCCCTTCAGTTTTCACCTCATTTTAACCCTTTTCCGGACTTCATTATTACCTCTCGTCCTCCCTAGTGATAGTTTAGGGCCTCAACTTAACATATGAGCGACAGACGGCTTAAAATAGACCTTATATGGGGAGAAAAGCTTGTCCAAAAGGAAGAGTATCATGTGTGGGCGGAAAGGCACCCAACTGTTGCTCGTCGGAGTGTGTGGCCGTGCGTGAGTTCCCTTCAGTTTTCACCAATATTTAACCATTTACCAGGCTCCCCCATTACACCTCTGCCTTCCTAATGATAGATAAGGGTTTGAACTTAACATAGAAGCGACGGGAGGGTTTAAATAGGCGTCTAATGGTGGAAAAATCGATTCTAATAGGAAGAGTATTGGTGAGGGCGGAACGGTAGGGCATTGAAGAGTGGACTTTTGTGTGAGTTCCCTTCAGTTTTCACCTCAATTTAACACTTCACCAGCCTCCCCCATTACACCTCGTCCTTCCCAATGATAGATAAGGGTTTTAACTTGACATAGAAGTGACGGGAGGGTTTAAATAGGCGTCTAAAAGTGGAAAAATCGAGTCTAATAGGAAGAGTATTGGTGAGGGCGGAACGGTAGGGCATTGAAGAGATGGACATTCGTGTGTTCCCTTCAGTTTTCACCTCAATTTAACACTTCACCAGCCTCCCCCATTACACCTCGTCCTTCCCAATGATAGATAAGGGTTTGAACTTGACATAGAAGCGACGGGAGGGTTTAAATAGGCGTCTAAAAGTGGAAAAATCGAGTCTGAAAGGAAGAGTACCAGGTGTGGGAGGGGCAGGTACGAACAGTTGCTTCGCGGTTGACAGTTTCCTCTTTTATCTCCAAGCCTTTTCCAGCATCATGTCACCTCTAAAGACCCCAACATAAGGTCACACTCATTCTTTAAGCCTCCATTCATGTTTTCCACCTGGTGTTATGGACTAGAAGGGAAGATAAAAGGGAGAAATAGGAAAAAAGTTCAAGGTGTCAGCGGGGTGGCAATGGCGCGTGGTTGAGTGGGTCACACTAGAACATAGTTATATTTAGACAAAAATCCCACATCTGTTGCTTCCGGGGGGCGGGGGAAGGGCGGGGAGGCTCCTTACAACCCCTTATTACCATGCCCACACGTGTCAAGGCTGTATTAATGGCTAGACACCCTATAACAGCTATTTTCTGAACTTCTGAAAGGTGTAGGTGAGCCGGCCGCTGTGACATCCTTTTGTAGGTCACGTCGGCTAATTCTAAAGGTCAAACAAGGGATGAATCGTTATTTCTGGAGTGGTTTTTCACGTTCAAGGTACAGAAGAAGGGTCACACTACCACCAGGGTCATAAAACTACCCCTGGAAATGCCTCAAACTCCTATGAAAGCCTTGTTAAATATGCGTTCTTGGGTGCCGGAAAATTTAAAGGTCAATTCTCTCTTGCTTCGACCTCTCAAGTCAACGATTTTCAAAGGTCATAAAAGGGATGAATCGTTTTTCTTGGAGTGGTTTTTCACGTTCAAGGTACAGAAGAAGGGTCACACTACCACCAGGGTCATAAAACTACCCCTGGAAATGCCCTGAACTCCTACGAAAGCCTTGTTGAATATATGTTCTTGGGCGGCTGAAAATTTTAAAGGTCAATTCTCTCATGCTTCCACCTCACGTCAACCATTTTCAAAGGTCATAAAAGGGATGAATCGGTTTTCCTGGAGTGTTTTCTTTGATTCACGGTACAGAGGAAGGGTCAAACTACCACCAGGGTCATAAAACTACCCCTGGAAATACCCACAGCTCCTACGAAAGCCTTGTTAAATATGCACGTTCTTGGGTGCCGGTAAATTTAAAGGTCAGTTCTCACTTTCTGCCACCTTTTACGTCAACTCTTTCCAAAGGTCATAAAAGGGATGAATCGGTTTTCCAGGAGTGTTTTCTTAGGTTCACGGTACAGAGGAAGGGTCAAACTACCACCAGGGTCATAAAACTACCCCTGGAAATGCCCTGAACTCCTACGAAAGCCTTGTTGAATAATTGCGCTTTGGCGGCTGAAAATTTTAAAGGTCAATTCTCTCATGCTTCCACCTCTCACGTCAACGATTTTCAAAGGTCATAAAAGGGATGAATCGTTATTTCTGGAGTGGTTTTTCACGTTCAAGGTACAGAAGAAGGGTCACACTACCACCAGGGTCATAAAACTACCCCTGGAAATACCCACAACTCCTACGAAAGCCTTGTTAAATATGCACGTTCTTGGGTGCCGGTAAATTTAAAGGTCAATTCTCACTTTTGCCACCTTTTACGTCAACTCTTTCAGGATCATAAAACTACCTCTGGAAATGCTCTGAGCTCCTAAAAAAGCCTTGTTAAATGTGTGTTTGGTCGATTAGAAGCGCACTGGTGACCTTATCATGCCCTCAGAAGCGTGTATGATTGATAGAAACCTTAAAAAACCAAGCAAGAGGAATTGAAAACGTTCTCGGGACAGGAAAAACGGTTGAACGACGCTATAGAAACCACACGTATATATGAGGGCTGCAGAAACTCTCCCGTGCTCTCATAATTAACCAAACCAAGGACCCGTGGCTATAATGAGGTGGTTAATTAGGCCACGACCCTGCTCCTCGTCATCTCTAACCACTTCTCTAATTAGTGCCACGAGACTCCTCACTCTTATCTCTCTAATGTCAAAGGAGTGGGAGGGAGAGAAGAGGAGGAAGAGGAGGAGAAGGAGGAGATAGAGGAGTGTCACAGTTAAAAATAAATGCTAGTTCTTCTGCACCCACTCACTACAGCTATCGTAGGAGAGAGAGAGAGAGAGAGAGAGAGAGAGAGAGAGAGAGAGAGTTTAAGTGAAGGAAGTCTTATTAGGAGTTATAAAAGGATGCTATATATACCTACGTTACCTTACTATATAACTATCAAAGGAGGGTTATAGAAGCTGAGGGAGAGTTTAAGTTAAGGAAGTATATTGTTAACAGTTATAAAAGGATGTTATACCTTCGATACCTTACTATATAACTATCAAAGGAGGGTTATAGAAGCTGAGGGAGAGTTTAAGTTAAGGAAATATTGTTAACAGTTAAAAAAAGGATGTTATACCTACGATATCTTACTATATAACTATCAAAGGAGGGTTATAGAAGCTGAGAGAGAGTTTAAGTTAAGGAAGTATATTGTTAAGAGTTAAAAAAGGATGTTATACCTACGATACCTTACTATATAACTATCAAAGAAGGGTTAATAGAAGTTTTAGTATATAGTAACGTGTGGACAGCTGAGGGAGAGTTT